>NC_141765.1:48074058-48284058 GCF_982258835.1 Parasteatoda tepidariorum | reverse complement strand
TTTTCAAGTAAATTTGATGATGAAGCTCTAGATCAGTGGTGCTCAAACTAGGGGTCGCCAAAAGTTTTTTGGGGGTCGCCAAATTTTTATGAAATGCATTATCCCTGCATGCTGCTTACCATATTCATACTCAGAGGCTTAATTCAGAAGGTGGCGCCTCATATGGTATTTAATCACTGTATGATTCATCGGCAAGCTCTTGTTGCAAAAGATATGGATGAAGAGTTGCACAATGTATAACAAGACGCTGTTAGTTCAATTAGCTACATTAAATGCAACAGTCACAACAGCCGTCTCTTTTCAATATTTTGCAATGAGATGGGCTCAACGTATAAGAGATTACTGTTACACACCGAAGTCAGATGGCTTTCACGTGGGAAAATACTACGACGGATATTTGATTTGAGAAATGAAGTGTACATGTTTTTAATCGAAAAGAAACATAGATTGGCAAGTTATTATATCAATAAAGTTTGGCTAGGGAAGCTGAGCTATTTTGTTGATATTTTCGAAAAACTTAACGACTTAAATTTGAGCTTGCAGGGTGAGAATTCAACTATCATAACTACAGCCAGTAAAATTCAAGCTTTTAAGTATAAGCTTAGTCTCTGGCAAACTGAACTGAATAAAAACAACACCGACATGTTCCCTAGCTTTAACGATTTTATCAAGGAAAATAATATAGATATATTTACATTTAAAAACATCATTACCAATCACATTGAAAAGTTACAGAAAATTTTTTCGAGAAGATTCGAAGATTTTCTTGAAAACGATCTTGGTTGGATTCGTGATCCATTTTCCTTTGACATATGCAGTTCAACTCTTCAAATTAGTGAGAAAGAGCAATTGATAGATCTAATTAGTGATTATACTCTTCAAAATCAATTCAAGACTCAGCCTTGCCAAAAATTTTGGCTATCCGTGGAAAAACAATACCCCGTTTTATGCAAGAATGCCATCAGAGTGTTAATACAATTTGTATCAACGTATTTATGTGAAACTGGATTTAGCAAACTAGTTTCAATAAAAACTAAATACCGCTCGCGTTTAAACCCTGAAGATGATATGCGAATTGCAATTAGCAACATACATCCAAACATCGATGAGATAATTAGAAACTTGCAGCCACATACATCTCATTAAAGGGCAATCTACTGATTTTTGTGTTATACAAAAAGTATTTTCTTAAAATTATAAATAAAATTAATATGAGTCAAATATGATGATGTTTTTATTCGATGAAACTAAAGAAATGCCCGATATATACATCGTATTTGTGAACATTTATCTCTAGGGGTCACCAAAAATTTTCTCTCTACAAAAGGGGTTGCAGTCGAAAAAAGTTTGCGCACCACTGCTCTAGATCATTAAAATTTAAACATTTTGCATTTAAGTAAAAAAAAAAAAAACGTAAGAATATTTTTGTTATATTTTAACCTAGAATTAACTTAATTTTTTACCTTCGATTAGCTTTCATTTACAATACGCAAAAAATTTAAAATATAGATTTGATTATTTTTTTCAAAAAAAAGTTAAATGGGCTTCTTTTTTTTTTTACTTTCATTTCTTTTTGAGCTAATTATTTTAACTTTTAAGGAGCATTAAATTTAGAAGTTTGTCCCGCGCATCCAAATACCGCTGATCATATTTTTTGTTTTAATCCGTTATAATGCTTAATTATTTATTTTTTCAAAGAAAACTGGATTCTGAAAAAGAAAAAAAGACAGGGTTAGCTTTTTGTTTAATTTTATGATTGGGATTCAGTAACTGCTAATTTTTAGTCAATGACAAAGTTGGTAAAAAGAAGAAAGGAGAATAATTTTTCAATGCATCTAAAACTATTTTTTTTTTATTTAAATTCATTGTTAATAAGTTTTTCTAATACTTAAGACCAAACATATATAAAACTGCTAAAAAGGTTTTTTTTTCTTAATTTATTCAGTGCAAAGTGTGTCCTGAATGAGAATAAATAGACTTATCTCTTATGACTGATTAGAAGTTGGAACATTCCAACTTTGAAGATAAACCAAAATCTAGAAAATGTGATTGCAATACACTAGACAGAAGCGCGGTCAAAAGTTCATACATTTTTATGTTAATATTTATTGCAACTAAAATCACAAACAAAATCGTCTTTCGGCAAACAATTGTTTGTCGAAAAAATTTCATTTTTTTAATTGTTTAATTTTTTTAATGATCCTTATTGATCAAAAATATAAGAACATTTATATCATTTCAAACTGCATTATTCCGTATGCGATAGAATACTAAGTGTCTGCACTTTGCAAAGGCAAATCGATTGGATACTTCTCAAGAAATTATTAAAATACGAAAAATAATATATTGATTGTTATTCTTTTTCCTCCACAAGTACTTTTTTTTGTTTTTGTATATGCATTGTTCATTAGTTAAGGAGGAGAAATGAAAATTAAGTACTCGATACACATAGAAGGCAAAGCCCTCACTCACTTCCTCATCACTAATTCTCTCATTTACATTAAGTTCGAAAGCTAAAATTAGGATTTTGTATTTTTTATGAAATGAACAGAAAAACTAAAAAGTTTCACTTCGATATTTTTAAATTATCGGAGTAATTAGAGGCAGTTACCCCAATTGACAGTATAATGCTAAATAACCCGTTACTATCTAAATAAAAATCTTCAATTTTGGACAATGTGTTTCTTATTAATATAAAAGGAAAAACAAAAACTATTTCATTTTGATGTTTTTAATCATCAAGGTAATTAAGGATAATCATCTTAATTTACAATAATGCGAGATAACACTTTCCAACCAAAATAGGAGCCTCAAATGTTTTTTTGTCAAATTATAAGAGTACGCTAAAAAAAGAAGTTTTTTTTAGAAATTAAATTGCTATCGAGACAGTAATATTAAACATCCGTACTACCGGTTAATTGGTGCAGCAGAGCCGATTGCGGCAGCTGTGCTATTAAACCACGATAAATTGAGTTCGTGCAGGTGAACGACTTAGAAGAAATTCAAGATGGTGAGCTTAGCAACCTTAAATAATCAACATAAAGTTTAAACCCTTAACCTAATTTAGTCTTTAACCCTTACCAAGGGAGTCTCTCACTATGTTGTTGTATTGAGAACTTTTTTACTCTGTTTGTTTTACAAGTTTATAGATAAAAAAAAAAGAAACATAAGCTTATTAGTACGAAAAACATAGAAACTCACTGTTCACTAATAAAGCAATTTTATACCTAGTTAAGTAATGAATCTCTATTTATTAAAAAATTCCCTCCTACGAATCTAAAGAAAATATACCCTGTTTTCATGATGATTTTCATCGAATCTTAGTACTTATTTTCTAACTGACAATTTTTATTTTTCTAGTTTTCTCAGATGGAATTAAACATAACAGTATTCTTGATGGCGTATCAGATAGCAGAGAAAGTTTGTGCAAAATTACCAAATGAAACTTTTTCGACCGAACGAATGATGAAAAGAAATGTGGAACGAAATAGAACTTCATGAAATTCAAGGAAATGTTTGTAAATAGGTAGAAAAGGAGGGTAGAACTTTTTTACTCGTAAATTTTACAAAATAAAAGACACGCAGCTTATAAATTTTTCTTTAGAAGTAGTTTTAGGAGAAAATTAAATTTTTTCGAAATGAAAAAATGGCTGAATATTGGAACAGAGAACAGCCTCTAGATCTTAGAGTAAAGAATTCAACAAAAAGAGTGAACAAACCTTATAATCGAGATAATGTGAAATTCGAAAGTACAAGTGAAAGAAATTGTATTCTTGCCTCTCTTTTAAAACAGCCTTCCTCTTCAAAATCAAATGTAGAATTTGTATCAAATTCAAGAAATGGTTTTTTTCTGAACAATGCTTCAAACTCATTTGAAAACAATTCTTCAGCAACTTTTATTATCCCTCGGCAACCGGAAGTTATCCAATCTAACTTTCCAACACATCATTCATCATCCGGCTCAATTCATCAAGGAATTATTAGCAATATTAAACATGAAATAGGTTTTAAAACAAATGGTATAAAGCAAGAAACTGACACAGATGAAATTACTATAGTGTTTGACAGTTATAGGGACTTAGCAAATGGCTTGAGTAAAAATTACAACACTCAATCTACAACTGAAGATGCATCATCAGGATTTGTTCCGAACTATCGCAAATTTTATGCTCGTTGTCATAGCAATAAATCATTCCATTCAAGATTAATCAATCAGCAAAATCTTAATCTTCAAACTTTCAGTCAATCAGACTTTCCATTTTCTAATTTTCCTCAGCGAAATAATGAGCTTGGTCATATAAATTCAGTACAGTACCAAAGTAGAATTTTGAATGCACACTTTCAAAATCAAAATGTTCCTTCTATCAAAATCGAGCAAGACATAGAAAAGCAGGATTCTTCTGAAAATTATAAACACGAGAAAGATAAAATTCTAAAATGTTTATTGACTAATACGGTAAATGATAAAATTTATTTGTGTAATAATAATTATATACTGCAAAATTCTGTATACGACAAGAAATTGCAATATAGTGATGTGTTCTTAAGATTTAGGTATCCTCAGTTGAATCAAAAGCAGCAACAATCATGCCATATTTATTACCCTGAGGCAGTAAGAACAGTTCAAAAGGATAGCATATTAAAAAGCTTACTAGTTACAAATCGTCTAAAACCAGATATTGCTCAAGGTTCTTCTGGTTCATACAATGCTGGTTCTCCTGGTAGTGAGTCTACATCGAGTAGTAGTACAGATTCTGGAGTATTTAGTGACATTTTACCTGATGAACGTCGTCGAATTTCAAGAGGTCCTAGTAACAGGTATATTAAAACAGGTACAGGTGCAAGTCTTGAAACGTTGAAAATTCTGCGTCAAGTAATAATGGAGCGGCAACAAAAAACTGATCGAGAACTTTGACAAAAAGACAATTGATAAACCTTTTCAAAACATCATACTGTTACTACATTGTTGTGAGAGCTTAATCTTGAAATGTTATTTCTAAATTATAGTACAAAGTACATACACTACTAATTTACGAAGTAAATATATTTCTAAATCAATATTTAATTTTCCCTGGGCTGAAAAGAATACTTATGCGTGGACAGATGTGGTTATAATAAACAAGTAAAGTACAATTTTATTTATATTTTTGTAAAACTCTTCTGTTTTCCTTGGCACACATAATTCAAGAATATAAAATATTTAAATAACTAGGTATGATATAAAATAATTCTACTTTTTAACAAATGTTATTTTGATTCAGTTATTGTATGAACTTCATTGAGACAATATTGAAGTTGTTTTCAATCGTCGAAGCATAGTGAATCTCTAAACTCATATTTTTAAAAACAAATATGTTGAAATAAGCATTTATATTTTTGAAATTTACAATCTGATGTATTACTGCAATGTAATTACTGGAATATAACTTAATGATCATAAAGTGTCCTAAAATGTATGATTTTACTTAACTAAAAATTAGCGAATAATTCTAAAAAACCGCTATTTATAGAATCATTTTCTCAAAAAATTGTGTTGTTTTTTTAGTTTTAAAATAATATTTCTTAATTAAAAATTGCGTATCAAGAGATTTCTTAAATTACAAATTATACTACATAACATAGGCAATACAAGCAATAACATACGCAATTATGCAACATATTCAACGCAATACAATACTGTAAACAATGCAAAGTTAGAATAACAATGGTATCACAGCTTTATATCGCTAGTTATGCTTGGTCATCCAGTGCTCAAATGATAAACAAAAAATAACATAAACTTAACAATTTTAAAAAGATTCAGGTTTTTATGTCTCGAATCTTTCTTGAGAATTAGAATGAATTGTCTCTACGTTAACCCTTTCAGGGTTGACAAATGGAGAAAGAGGCTCTCCCTCAGCCCACAAACTCCGAATTTATGAATTGTTACGTACTAAAACGTAAGTTTGCGCGTACTAATACGTAATGTAATACAAGAGTACCGTGTTGAGATCACGTCAGTGTGATCTTGGGCCAGCTAGAGTCAAAAAGGCTCATTTTTATATGAAAGTGTGAACCGTGAAGGGACAATGTACGATCACTGCCCTGAAGGGGTTAACCGTGATTACACTAAAGTAATTTTTTAAACTAACTGACACTTAATCTAATGAACTGGAAAACAGATTTACGTATGTACTAAATCTGTTGAAGTTAGAAGTCGTTGTAAATCTTTTAAGTCAATCAGTTGAAATCATAAGCTGTTATCTAGACTTGTTCTTTTCATGTAAACGACTGTCAAAAAGTCTGCAGCTTCGTTAAAAAAGAAAAACAAACAAAAAAACAATAATTGTATTTAAAATAAATAAATTAATTAAACAAATATTTCAGTGAATTTGTTCAAACAGTCGACATTATTAAAAATTTTTAATATTTCAGCTAGCGTGATAGTCAAAAAACTACAAAATGTTTCACATTTTCGACCAAACTTATTGAGTTATGAGATTGCTAATGTTTAGTAACGTCGATGAAGAGGGGAAATACATCCTTTATTATTCTTCAAAAATAAATAAATATCGTTAAATATTGCCATATTGATATATTTTAAAAAATCGGTAAAAAAAATAGAAGTGAAAAAAAAGTTTGAAGTAAAAAAAATAGAAATAAATGGACAGAAATTAGTGTTTTAAAGAAGAAAAAAAATTTCGAACTCTGGCAAAATATTATCGAAGTCCATCAGCAAAAGAAAGATTAAAATAATCAAACTCATTAGTTTAGTGAGGCTGAAATGAATACACCTTCATACAAAAGTAAACTAATTTTGATCATTTTAATCCGTATTTGATTAAATTCTATATTATTTCACCAGTGTTTGATTTTTTTCTCTTAAATATCAGTTTTCTGCATCTAATAGTCTAAGTTTTTGTTTTTATTCTTTACAACGAATATAAAACATAAACATGAAGAGCGGTTATTACGGATCATCTTGTATAAACGAGCTTTATTGGTTCACAAATAAAAGAGAAAAGTTTTATTTTGATGCACAATTCACCCCTTCTAATGTTTTTAGTTCATTGCACTAGGAAGACTCATTAAGAATTTTATTACCATTAATATCAGTGCTATTCCTGATTGAAATTGTTTTTGCTTTTAAGTTTTAAGAGAAATGCTAATTAATAACATCGACTTTTCAATAATTTATCTTTTAACAAAAACTTTAATGCGTTGAAGATCTCAATCCTTTATATTTTTGGATCAAAACTTTACTTTGTATTAAAGGTATGAGGGCAAATACGTGAAAAATAAAGATAATTTTTCAACCTAATATTCTATTTCTTATAAGAATAACAATTCATTTAAGAATTAAATAATTAAATATTTAATTCATTTAAGAATTAAATATTTGAAAATAAATGTTCAGTATCTTATTACACCACATAAAATTGATGAGAAAAATCGCTAAAACGGAGAGATAAGTAATGAAATATAGATATTTTTAATACTCTTCTCTAAAACTGTTTATTCTAAAATTCCGCAAAATTCTGATTAAATGCCCTCTTAAACTTAGACGAAAATCAATAAGATATTGACAGAGCGGATAAACGGATAAACCAAAGCTGGAGTATAAACTTAAAACTTTGATCCATTTTTACAATTGAACATTAGTTGTTGTGCATGAGATAAAGTGGGTATGTTGAAGGACATGCATGCACTTGCTGACAATAATTAATATTTCTGATAATAATGCTACTTTGTTATTAATACCTTTTTGTTAATAGTACTTTTTTGTCAATAATAATGATCTGCATTTACTCCATCAATGCTTATTCATGTAAAATAACACTAGAAGCAAAATAACTTTTGCCTTCATTGGACCAATATTAACGAATCTTGGCTCAATAAGGGTTCAAAGGGCAGTTTTCTCCCTATATAGAATATATATTGGCCCTATATAGAATTTTTTGATTCACTCAATATTTTACAGCCACTTTACAACCAATATAGATCCTATATAGTATTGTCAGATTCCCCCGATATTTTATATTCATTATTCAGCCAATATAGGCCCTATATTAATCCTATATAGGTAGATATTGGCCCTGTATAGGACCTATGTTTAAAAAAAATTTAGACATACCAACGTTGATCTCTCGGTGCATGTTCTTATAAGACCCATACTGAGCCAATTTTGAGCCCAACTGGGCCAAGGTAAAACTGTTGCTAGGGGACCAATGAGCTATGCAAATAAACGTGCTTAATACTTTTTTTGCTAATAATACCTAATATACTTCTTTGTCAACTATATTTTATATGTCAGATTTATTTCTAAAATAAAAGTGTGAATGTAGATATAATGTTGCTAATGTGCTTGAAACTTATTTTTTTTCATAATACCTAGTACTTCTTTGTTAATAATACAGATTAATACTTAAAATAAAAATATTGTGTTATCTATCTAAGGTGTTAATGTTCTTTCTTTCAACGGAAATTCGGTAGATAAATGTATTCTAAATTAATATGTATTCGAGAAAGATGTTTCCTATTATTTTACTCTTGATACAGAGTGTCTCACTGTTTAAGAAATAAAACATGATGAAACAAATACTTTTCGACTTAGAAAATGTAGTAGTAAATTAAAAAGGTAACTAAGAGGCTCTAGAGCATTAAATCGAATTTTTTAAAACATATTACTACAGATATAAATAATTTTCAAGACGTAACATTTAAAAAAAAAAATTAAGCTCTTTATTAAAACTACATTTTCAAAAAAAAATTTTTTTAACTGTTATTTCTTCAAAAGTAATCAACCGAATTATTTAACTTATTTATTTATTTACCTACTTATTTGTTTTACACTCCGGCACTATGATCCATGATGCACCATGATTTCCCTAAAAATTTGACTCCAAAGCAATCTATCTAGTGCCTATTACTTATTCCATTTCCTTCTTTTAAACTCTTGAGGTCTCTATCAACCTTATTTATCCATCTTTTCTTCGGTCTTTTCCGTTTTCACCAACCCATCGGTGATCGTCCATTCTCTTCATGCGTGCACGTGTCTCAACCATAGGAATCTTTTTTATTTTAAATCGTTTACTAAATCTTTTTCGTAAAACAGTTTTTGTATTCTATGGTTGAAAATACAGTGCCCACTATATCGTTCTCCCTTACATTTACAATTCCGAGTTCTATGGCGAAAATATATATTTCATCATGTTCTATCTCTCCTTAAAATTAATAGGACAATAAAGTTAACAATTTGTTAAAACATCATACATAGATGTATGATAAATTTTACAAATTAGCTTTTTATTCTCTTTTTTTTTTCAAACTGTTACTTGCCTCTTAACCAATGCTCTATCTAATTTGCTTTTATGTTTGTCAAAATTAATCATTCTCAGTTGTTCTGGGTCTTTTTCAACCCAAATCTTTTATCAAATTTTATAACACCATATAAAGGTTTAAGTACACCCTTTAATATATTTTGCAGGCAAATGGAAGAAAACTAAATCCAACTGAAGAAATCTTCCGACACCTGGTACCTTTTTTGGATCGAAAGTTACTGTAATGCTTGTGGAGCGTCTCAACTTGGAACAACTTGTTTCTTCGAATTCAAGGATCAGAACTACAGGATCAGAACTACAGAAAACTGTACGAAGCAGCAAATTTTATGGAAACGAATTAAATGATGTAAACATTATAAAGCGTCATCACTGTGAAATCACCTTTAATTTATTAACACATATCAAAACTGTTTTCCAAGCAACAAAGTTGTATAACAACAAATTTACTGTGCTCAATCATTTAGTGAGTTTGAAGATTTATGTGAGTGAGTTTGCTTATAAAGTTATTTTCAGCCATATAGCCACATGAAGAAACAATTATCCATAGAAACAATTTGAAAATGTGAAGTATGATATGACTGCGATAGAATACATTGTTTTTCCTCATTAACTCGTACAATGATAGTGTTATGAAGTATTGTGCCATTAAGAATTAAAATACGTATTTTGTTTTAACTGCATAATATTTCGTAATTATGTATATCCTATGTAGGATATGAATTTTTTGCCAGTTACTATTTTTTTGTACATGTCTCTCTCTCTCTCGCTCTTTCTTTCTATCTTTTCGTTTTTTCCCCTCTGAATCTAAAAAATATTTTACAGATTAATTACATATGTCTTACAAAAATTTTCTTCTCTGTTTTTTTTTTAAAATTTAAATGCTCCATTACCAAAATTCATAGAGAAAAAGTTTTTTGCAACTACTAAAGATTTTTTCAGTGAGTGGGAGTATTTCTGGAAAACAAATGAGCTAAAATAAAGCACGAATCTCCTGAATTTTTTAAAACCTGGAATAGAAAATTACTAAATTATTAATTACTTTTATATTTATTTTTGTACTTTCCTCACTTTTCTATTCAGCCGCAATAAGCCTAAAAAATATAGTTGTATTATTTAGCAAGTGCTATATTTTTTAGCTCAGAAGCATAAGTACATACTCTTTACAATAAAATGAAAAGAAAAGAAAGATATTGCCTGATTCTGCCGTTTGAATAGTAAGCGTTTTTACACACACTGTTTTAAGAAAAAGGTGATTAACACTTAGAATTGCAACTGCATATTTTAAGTTATAATTACTGTTAGATAAAAAATAATGAAAGAAAGGAAACCTTAATAATTTTTAATCTAATAATCGAATTGTCATGTACTAAGAAGCGATTGTAATATCTCGAGGAGCTAAACTTGAATGTACTAATTAATTTATTCATACGATACTTTAAGTTACAATCAGACACAAAAATACTTTTTTTTTTCTGAATGAACCGACGTTATTTTCCAGCGGATCCGGATTCCTCTTCCTCAAAATATGGGGGGGGGCAGCAATCTTGCCAGTACAGTCCCAATAGTTAAGTTGTCGAAAGTTGCTTAACCCATATGTAACGTCCCTTTAATGAGACGGTTCCTTTTTTCAGAAAAGAAAAAAATGGCACCACACGTGTTTTATTACAGTAAAACTTGTGTAAGTTGACCACTTGTGGTGCATTGTTTTAGTGGTCAACTTAGACAAGTGGGCAACTTATAGAGGGGGTGGGCCATTGTTTACTTTTTTGTTTCCTATATCATGTTGCTATATACTTAAAAAAACTTTTTTGCTTGACTTAAACATTTTATTTATCAAATAGCCAAATGAATATCTTAAGAAATGTGTTTAAACCTGAATGAACTTCAATTTGTTACATATAATTCTAATATTTAACTAACTTTTTTAAAAAAATTATTTCGTTAGTTATGCATGTGAAGTGTTTAATAAAAATAATTTCTTAAAATATCAGAACACGAAAACATGTAATTTGAAAACTTCAATTAAACAAAATTATTTGAACACTTTAAAATTTATTCTGTTATTACTACACTTACAAACCTATTTGTATCAAAAATATTCCCTCATTGTTGTTTGGCGTTGTTGTTTAAACTTTACATCAGCCCAATGTTTTGAATGAAAGAAATGTTCGAAAGCTGACCCCCTACGGTTTTCCCAGATGTTCAACTCACAAAAGGGTTTAGATTAGCTTTTTACACTATTTCACCAAACAAATGAAATTTTAACATACATTGCAAAATGACAGAAAATTTTCTAAATTTTTTTTCCCGGTCAACTTAAGAGGGTTTTAGAATAGAATTTCATAATACTCCTAGACAAAATTGACTTATTTTAGAGGTCAACATACAGGATAGACAGGTGGTCAAGTTACAAAGGTTTTGCTTCTTTGTATTATATAAGAAAAATTCCGTTCTTGATAATTGAGGTCAACTTATGCAGGTGTCCAACTTACAAGGTTGGTCAACTTGGCAGGTTTCACTGTATTAGTATTTATGTTGCAAAAACAATATATCAATGATATAAATATTTATATTTATATTAGAAATTGCTTTTTTAAATCTAAAGTGGTAAGTAACAGAACGAAACATTACTTTTTTCGTATTAGTGCTTTTTATATATATAGCACTTTTTTAGGTCATGCATTAACGGTTCATGTTAATTGTGTTATTTGCACTTTTTTACGTATTTCACCATATCTCTTAGACTATTTAAGAGAATGAAAAATAATAATAATAATTTCACATACTTATAAAAGTGACTTATCCAAAGACATGTTCTAGTAAAATATATTTTTTAAATCTATTAATATTATATAGCTGTATTTTATTATTATTTTTTATAAATAATAAAACATTCATTAGATAAATATTTCATTGTTTGCTTTAATAACGGGAAATTTTGGATTATAAGACATACAGATTTGATTGAATTTGATTTTGAACTTAACGAAAAAATATAGACTTAGAACGAAATCGGGCAAATAGATGTTTTGGAGCCATGGTGGCTCAGGGGATAGAGCGTTCGCCTTCCAATGAGGTGAAGCGGGTTCAAATCCCAGCTATGGCTGTTCGATACAAATTCCATACCCGGATCTCACCGACCACAGAGGCTGACGTAAAATATCCTCAGTAGTAGACAGATCATATGTTAAAGTCCCCTTGCCGTCAGGTTAAACGGTGGGAGGTTTTCGTGGTTTTCTTCTTCATGTTATGCAAATGTGGGTTTGTTCTGTCAAAAAAGTGCTCTGAGAAAGCAAATTTCTCCCAATACTTGATCCAGGAGTTCCTTTGTCTTCTGGATTGGGTTCAAAATTACGAGGTTACGGAGTTGAATATTAGTAGTCGTAAACCCAAAATTAGGTCGGCTGTTCAATGACGATTAAGAAATAGTTCTCGCTAAATGAAAATTAAAAATACTACTTTTTTGATCAGAAAGAAGTGCAATTTACATAAAAAAAATTCAAACTGTAGAAAATTCTTCCACCTAAACTATAGGGACCATATTTTCCTAATTGCGGCTACACCATGTCCGATTTTGAGGGTCAAGAATCCAAATTCGTCGAAAAAAAGATATGATTATTCAAAGAACGTAAGTTTCTATGCTTGATATCGTAACTTAAAATGTTATCTGCACAAATTGATTAACATCCTTAAATTTAACCCCTCTATCCATTAAGGTAACATCTAAGTACATAAAAATCTGATAATTAGATCAAAAGTTATTTAGGTGTTCCTTTTTTTTATTTTGCGTATTATATATTAAGTGAAATATATTTAATTATTTTCAATCATATGTAATTTTAAATTGAATGTGATAAAATGAGAATGTAATTTTAAATTGAAATGTGATCTAATTAAATGGTTTAGAAAAAATATTTAATAAGTTATCTTTTGTTTTCTTTTCAAAATATAACGCCAAAACATTTACAAAACATTTTGATACATTTAAAATTAAACTATTTGATTTTTTTCGAAAATCAATGCTAATGAAATAACATTTTATTTCTTCTCAATTTTATATCTCCTTGTTTTGAAGAACTGACTGCATCAACGAGCTTATTATAGACTGTAAAGATATTTTGAGTGGAAATTTTTTAACTAGTTATATTGTTTTATATTTTTTTTAACAAAGGATTATCGTTACTGTAATTAAGGAATTTAGAGCAAAATAATGATCTGCCACACTTTTTCGAGAGAGAGATTTCTTTAGTATTATTGTTTTCGGGAAATAACTTTACAAGTTTCCTGCATTTCCACTTGATAACAACACAATACGCAGAAACGTCTTATGGCTTTCATCAAAATGTTTTCTCAATAATGTAATGTTTCAATAGGTTATTTCTCAATAATTCAATTATTGAGAAATAATGTTGTAATGTTTTCTCAATAATTGAATAATCTCCTAAAATGTTAGAAAATGTGGCTCATCATTAACGAACTCCAAGCTTTTCAATTGTAATATATTAATTTTTGTTTTCTAAATCTGTTTAATTTTGTTTTGTCGCGAAGAATAAAAACCAATATTATGTTATACTTGTTTTTAGCAACTGATTGTATTATTAAGTAATTGTTATCACCTCAGTTATTTTTTAACCCTTTATGGGACAATAATTCAATAAAAAATTTGTTTTGAGAAAAGTTTTAGTAAATATTTTATTTCGTAATCTCTTAAGAGGACTGCGAATTTTAAAATGACTGATTATTTTGTAGGTGAATTAACAAGTTGAGAAAATTATTTGTTAATGATAGCGAATTGAGTAAAAATTTAATTTAACAGTTTAAAAATTTAATCATTTAAACTCTTGTCAAATTTAATAGTCATCAGTATATCGTTTTTATTTTTCTTTACCTGCAAAACCCATTCAAAACAAGTAAACTAACTTCTCGAATTTATATCGAAATTATATAATTAAACTGCTAGCGTTATGTAGAATTACAATTGCTCACAATAAAAATCTAACAACTCCTTTTTTTTTAAAAAAAAAATCTGCCTTCGAGAATTGTTTCGTTTTTAATCAAAAAGCAATGAACAGGGAAGGGTTCCTGACCACTAACGGTAAAGTTTTGATTTTGCTATTGTATCTGAAACTTATCAGTGAAAATTTTCAAGAAAAAAAGTAGTCCACAATAGTAAAGAATTTATAAGATACTACATATTGTGATATGTTTTTATTTTCTGTATTCTAAGAATCTAATCGTATTCTAAAATAGAAGCAATGTAACCCAACAGAAAAAAAATTTCAAAAAATGATCCATTTAAAAAAAACAGTGCTGATCACTGGTTAAAAATATCAAGAAAAAATCACTGTTTTTTTTCCCCTCCAAATTTTTTGGGATAGCAAAGAATAAACCTTGTTATATCTAGTTAATGAGGCTTTTCTACTTAATAAGCTTATACATATCTAACACATATATCTTTTATTAATAAGCCTGTGTACTTTTTTGACGTAATAGGTCCCCGAAGTCCTCTTGCCGTCTCATAAGTTTTTGTCAGTTTTGTTTTTATGTACAACAAATAAGGTCTAGTTACATTAAAAAAGTTCTTCACGAAGGTGAGTTTCTCCCAATGCTTGATCTAGGAGTTCCATTGTGTTCTGGGTTTGGTTCAAAATTACAAGGCTACGAACTACGAAATTGAACATACGCAGCTGCAAATCCGATTGTAATGAGCCCTTCACGTCGGTAATAAAATAGCAATAAATTAAGAATGTTAAAAAGAAGATGGCTGAATACACGAAAAATAATTTGAAAATAAACTACAATTAAAAATTTGATAATTACATATTTATTCCTCTGCAACTTTTTGATTGATATAGATATAACTTTGGATTTATTTGGTATAAAAAACTAAGTAAATTTACTTAGGGCAAAATTTTTATAAATAAAATAAATTTATTGAATAAAATAGCAAGCAGATATTTAAATTTTTTGCCTGAATAAATTATATTTAGGTAATTTTACAGGGTTGTTTCTTTCTAAGCATTTTAACGTTCGGAAATAATTTCGATTTTAATTTAAATCGATTCTTACCAATGAATTATTTAGCGGAGGGCAAAAATCCTGTAATTTCGCTAAGAAAAAAATAATTTGTTCTGAGTGATTCGTTTTTATTTAATTCACTATGCTCATAACAGCGATTCTATAATTTATTGTAAAGATCAGAATTAAGGAAAAAAATAATACCAGAAACCTGTGCTTATGATGATAAGGATCTTGCTTAGTAGCTCTAATCAGTTCAAGGTTAGTGACGGACGCATTTTTAACAAAAAATATAATAACTCTTTATCAGGCTTATTCTTTTGTAAGGAATCTTCTTGTCAAGCAGATAAGATTTTAAAACTGTTCGTTCGTATTCTTTTGATTTGTGTTCATTTTGTTAATATCAAAACAAGATTTCACTTCTCAAAATTCAAAGTTTATTTTATTTTCAGTAGTACTTTCAGTGGTAGTATTGAATCGAAAAGCAATCTGAGCACTTTAATGTTAACTTAACTTTTCGTCTTTTCTCCGAAACTATACAAATGAATTGAAACCTTTTTACAAGGAATTAAGAAACCCGATTATCCAAATATAATTCAATGTAAAAAAAAAATTATTAATTAAATAAATAAATAATAATAATAACTTTTAATAATTTTTATTATTTTATTAAACATAAGTTAAAAAAAAGTTTAATTATAATTGAATAAAAATTTTACGTAAGTTTAAATTTAATTTAAAATTTAAAAATACGACTTTATTTTAAATTTTATAACTCAGAGACTATTTGATCAATTCAGTATAAGTTTCGTATTGTGTCATTTACAATTAAGTGAATTTGTCTGCTTTGCAAATTAAAATGTTTGTAAATAAAAATTAATAAATGATAATAAAATTATTAATTGCATACATCTAATCTTTGGATAAACGAGTTTAATAAATGTGTGAAAATTTTTTTGATTCGCTTAAAAAGTTCCTGAGTTATGTCGAAATATGAAAAAAATGAAATCAACATTTTACCCTCCCTCTTTATTTTGACTGTCAAAAATTATAATTGGAGACCCCATCTTTCATATTGTGCTGGCTCAGTTTTTTGTTAACAAAGAACAAATATTTTTATTTTAATTTAATTTAATTTTCATTGTAAATATAAAATACGATAATATTCTCTAAACAACCCAATGATAAGTTTTCATCCTCTTGATGCCTTTTATTATCGCTCGAAATTTTTTGTTTAAATTCTGACATGCCCTTGTCCCGCAGTGAACTGATTGTTAAGACACGGTTCCCAGCAGATCACCGAAGTCACTGGCTGTGGTCAGTGTGTGACGTCAATGAACTACAACAACAACATACTCTCTCTCTATCTTTTTCTTCTTCTTTTTTTCAACATTTTTTGAAACAGTGACAGTAAAGTTGCCCGTGTGTAAAAAATTCTCGGGCGAAACATAAAAATCGAAACCGATTAAATTAGACTTCGATGAAGCAAAAATAAGCAGTCGAAAACCTATATATTCTATAAAAACAAAACATCGACTGTTGGCCAATAATATGATGAATGAAAAAAATGGTAGTGTATAGCGTGAGGATGCCTGTGAATCCTCAGGAAACAGGATGATCCCTCAAGGCATGTTTTCAAGCATGCGCAGTATACTAATCATAATGAGTAACGCCTCCTCCCTGTCCTTCCTAGTCAGATGACTATGCGATAGAAAATGGCGAGAAATAGCATTTCAAAAATGTGACTACTTCAAATTTATCCAAAACTAATCAAGGATTACATAAAGGGTATGTGACTATACTTTATTCAAAATATTTATTATCTGCCTTTTCACTAGAAATTTATACCTGATCTTACCTTATAAATGATCATTTCTTTAAAATATTTGACTTACGAAAATCTTTATTTGATGTCAAAATGTGCAATGACTGGTGGATTACCAGAGGAAACCCGAATAGAGAATGATTTTTAATTTTAAATATGTTTATGCAATCCTTTGTAATAGTATTTAACGAGCATTTAATAATATATAGAGAAAAGGCAGCAATAAATATATGGAATAAAATATATTTACTACTCATAATACTGTGTTCCCTTTTGTTCACTCATTGACTCAATAGAATATTCATAAGATTGCCATAAATGACATAAGAAAAATAAATAAAAAAACATTTCATCAAAGCAATATATTATTTAAGCAATAATGAACTTCTACTCACTGTTATAAGAAAATACTTTATTTTCTTATAAAAAACATTAAATTTTCAGAGTTTATTTCTTATTCCCAAAAATTCGTTTGAAATTAAATATTTATATATAAAAATATAGGGGTTTTTTTTCATTAATTTTACTTCATAAAACTTTAAAATATGCAAATTGATGTCTTTAAAATTTTTACTTTAAACTTCAATTTTTTTTATTGCTATTACAATTAAGGTGACGTTCCCATTCTTTATTACTAAATGCATTCCGAAAACAAAAAATCCAAATAAATATTGAAAAAAAATACCTTTTAATTTTACCTTAATCTAAAAATATAACTTCTTAAGAGACATTTGAAATTTTAATTCAAGTACTTAAAAATGTTTCAATCTTCATAATGCATTTGTTTTTTACTCAAATTTATCAATTTCATTTCATACTTTGTTTTTATACTCTTTCATTCAGTTGATAACAAAATATGTTACAATATAAAGATTTAGTTGAATTAAATCATAAAACAGAGTCTTTGCTAGTGTGGATTATATATTTTTTATTCTGTTAATAGATGGCTGCACCAGTTATTTAAAATAAATAATAATAGTTTCTTTTTAGTTAGTGGAGACGTATATCGCCAAAAGATGGCACTGAGATTCATTGGAATTTTACTTTTTGTCTGGACTGTCAAATCTAGTGGGAGGGGAGGGGATGTTTGACGGATGCTCCTAAATTAGTGGGAATAGTTTTTTCTTCTTTTTTTTTCTCTCCGTTTTTCCCACTTACTCCTTTCGGAACACTTAGCAAGGATATAAGAATGATTTCTCGTACTTTTTGTATCTAAATTTTTAAGATGTCTCATTTCACATGTTTCTGTCCTTAGATTTTTGCTATGATTTTTCATTAATAAAAGCACTAGCGTATTATCTTTTGGTTATAAAATTAATAGATAATGATGTAAAGGATCATTAACTGGAAAATGAACCTTTTATTAATAAAATTATTCTTTATGTTTGTTATACTTTTTTAATTAACATGCATGAGAATTAGTCCACCCACAGCAAATGTTTGTTTCACATCAGTGTATCATAAATATTCATCGTAGAGTTAAAACCTTTGTTTATTTTATTTAAGAAAATATTTCACAATTTTCTCCAATTGAAAACATTTGATGTTGCACGTAGTACTTTCATTTATTATTTATTCATTATTATTTTTTCGTTTTTTTTTTTTTTTTTGCATTCTTTCTTCTACTGAAATTCGATGAGTCACGAAAAAAATTTCTTAAAATAGTCTATAGTGATTTTATTTCCATAATTTTACTTTTTACTATTATAATAATGCAAACTGAGAAAAAAATCTGATTTAGAAACTTTGGATAAATGTTTTGCTTACTCTTTTCATTATCTATAGTACTCATTGTAACTTTAACAGTAAAACGTATTTCGAACTGTTAAAAAAAAATTATAACGTTTTATTTATTTATTATTTTTTTATATATATAAAAATCAACTGCACATATAATATTGAAACTTGAAATATGGTTCTTGCTTGAAATATGGATAATTCAGAGATGCTCTCTGTTTCCCTAATTCCCCATCAAGAGAGAAATCATTAACCCTCTGGCGCTGGCGAAGCTGTAGTGATGCCAGCCGACGCCACTTTCCGTCATTATTAACAAATCCAGAGCCGTTTTTAAGGATGGGCCTGGCCCAAGGCATGTGGCAAATGATTGAAACGATGACATTGTTTGCTTAGAAAATATATTATTATTATTGTTAAATGAAATTCTCCCTAGTGTAAATTCAAAGAATAATAATGAAGGAATTATGAGACTGAAACACTAAAAAAACATTTAAAACAAATACTTCCATGTAAATAGATGGTATAACAGGTGAATGAAAAACTAGTTTTTGTAAGAAAATTATGAAGTAATTTTGTATTGTAAACAACAAAAATTCTATCCCAACCTATCCTTTATAAAAAATTAAAGCTTCAATCTTGATTCAAATTCTTCATTTTTTTTTTAATTTTCCCACGAAAAATCATCTAGCTTCTCTTTCTCACTCTCTCTACTTTTAACTGAAAAAGATAATTTGGAGTTCAGCAGTACAATTAGTTTTTAAATTTTCATTTTCAATGTGAAAAAAGTGCTTGAACGAAATACTTGAGTAGTGCTTCGAAAACAAAAGGTTTCAGGGCATTGAGCTATTATCCCTTTATATTTTCTTCTTCATACACTTCTTTTTTTTTTTTTTTTTTGATTTAAAAAAGATTTAATTATTTGTCAATCATGAGCATTGAATATGATGTCTGGCAAGAAATAAATTTTAATGATGTGACAGAAGACTCTCAAAAACCATGAAAAGTACTGTTACCTTAAACTTTCAATACTAATTATGTATTAACGCTTTTATAATAATGTATTTGTTTTTCAACCTTAAAGTAAAATAATTTTTTAAAAATGATTTAAGCTAAAAAATTTTTATACTAAAATTAATCATAAAGGACTCCCAAATAACGACAGGCCCAGGGCCCCGAAAAACATAAAAACGGCTCTGAACAAATCAATGACGACAGTCGAACAGCGGCGCTGCCTCACCGATCCAGACTTTACTTATGTTCCCTTATAAAGACTTTACTAATAGATGTTTACAGCTAATCTTTTGTTACTTAATTGCTAGCATGTTATCTTGTTATAAATATGTTTTTTGTTGGTTTTTAAAT
Organism: Parasteatoda tepidariorum; assembly: GCF_982258835.1. Taxonomy (NCBI): domain Eukaryota; kingdom Metazoa; phylum Arthropoda; class Arachnida; order Araneae; family Theridiidae; genus Parasteatoda; species Parasteatoda tepidariorum. Next base: position 48,263,796 of record NC_141765.1, on the reverse strand, counting down.
ACACTTTTTAAGTTATGATTCTTCATTAGTCGTCAAAGATGCACACAGTTTAAAAGAAAGAGCGACGTCCCTTTTATATATTTTTTCAGACAGTTTAATTACTAATAGAAACATGGTTTTTTTATTTTTTAAATACATAAGAAACCGTCTAATAGTTACTAAAAAAATCTGTTAGATTATCGGAATTATATTTCTATTAAAATCCAAAAAAAAGTAGTTTGAAAAAATGTTTTTTTATTTACATTCAAAAATTTATCAATAATTAATTTTGAAAATTAAAGAAATTTACATGTTGAATTACTTATGTTCCCTTATGTTTAAATGATTACAAATAAGTGCAAATTTGGAAAGGCATTGTTTGGAAGTGCGCCGTCAGTCCATGCTTCGCAATGGACACTTGTATCCTTATCTACATTTAGTTTTCTCTATTTCATAACCATAAATTATTATAATTCAAAATATTAAGTTTTTTACTTATTTTGACTTTAATTATTACGAAATAATAAAAAATATTTTGCATGAAAATTCTGCGTCAAAGGGTTTAACCTTCTACTCTTCACCTAACTGTTATCTGCCGTGGAATATTATCTCTTTTGCATTTCTGTGTTTCTTTTGTTATCTATTTTGTATTGCTTACAAAATTAACTGATATCTTTGGAAAGTTCCAGCAAAATATTTTTTTTCAATTTCATTATTATTCTTTAATAACTGGTTTGTTCAAATGTAATTTAAAATTCCTATTGTAAATGAAATCTGCAAATTTAAATATAGAACAGCAATGTTTATATAACGAAAAAACGTTTATTGAAACTGTATTAAAAAGTTATTTTATTTAGCTCTTTTAAAGTATGTGAATAAGCACAATAAATTAGTCAGCTAAAATGCTTGTTAATTATGGTGTAAGCAAAATATTGATTGCACAGCAAAGATATTGCTTGTATTCAGTATTGTCACCTGGAAGAGTCATTCCACATTATTTTCAGTTAGGGGTTGAATAAATTCAAATTAATGCAGCGAAAAAGCGAGAAAATTATTACTCTCATGATCATTATCTCCACTATTTTCATTTTATGATCAATAAAAAGCAAGGTCACAGAAAGGGATGTTTTATAATGTATTACATTGTCCTTTTTTCCTGACAACCTTAAATATTTCTATAAAAATTTTAAATAACTACTAACTATTGCTTTTTAATTAAATTGTGATTAACTATTACTCTATTATTTTTCAATAATTACATTTACTTAAAAAATTGCATATAATTTTACTTATTAACTGCTTTTTTAAATAACTATTACTCCACTTAGGCTCCATCATTAAATTCATGCTTGTTTTGTAGAAGGGAAATATGAAGACTGAGTCGCAACGAACATTATGGATCTATATCCATGACCATAATGTCCTCGCAATTAGGCCGTTATCTGGTAAAAGATAATATTGCTCTCGGTTTTTTTTCTTTTTCTTGTTTACATGATATGTTACACGATGTACTAAAAACTGAACTCAGTGGCGCGACAGCCCATAGAGGAATATCTAACTCTTCTTCATGTCAAAAGCAATAAACTATGGTATAGTACATAGGTTCTCAACCTTTTTAACGCTGCCGCCCCCATAAGGAGCAAAAAAAAAAAAAGTTTAAACGCCCCTTTTGTGAAAATTCAGTTATTTGGAGCATAGGGTGAGCTGAATTATAAGAGGTAACATTTTTAAGCAATATTCTTACGCGTTAACATTGTTTGGTTTTTTAAAAAAAAATAGTGTGAACGTTAACTCGATACTTTTCTCCCGACAGGTGATCTATTTATTATAATCAAAATAAATACGGTAATGAGAAAACAAACAAAGAAATCTATGCTAAAAAGAGTTATTTAAACTTAATTAGATAATTAAAAAAACATCAAAAATAATTTTTTACACTGAAACGTGGTATCAACCAAGCAATCAAGTAACTATGTCAGTGGGATGATTTTGCTTGATGGTTCAGAGCTAGTTTCTTAACATTCGGTTCAATATTTTCAGTGAGGTGAAGACGCAAGTCCCCTCGTTGCACGATTTCGAGTCGATTTCTCTTTTTTGTGACTAGATCCGTCACAGCACAGTCCAGGGTAGAGACGACTTATGTTATCTTGAAGCCAAAATTCTGTGAGACGATCACCATTCTGGAAGCTATTTTTAATGTCATTTAATATATTAGAACATAACTAAAACGATAAATTAAAATGTCCAAACTAAAATAAGTAATTATTATATTGTAAAATTTATCGTTAAAATGATTTACGTTGCAAGAAATGTTAAGGAAAATATTTCATAAAAATACATAAAATAACACTGCGAAAGAATTAAATATCTCATTAAAGTCCCCATTTTTTATAATAATCAGCGAATCTGAGTTATAACTGTTATAACTAGAACTTAATATAGCTAGACTATAATAAGTTCTAGCTAGAAATTTCTATATAGTATGGCTAAAGAATTGATTTCAGATTTTTTTTATTCCCCTTCTAAAAATGTTTTTCACAAATAATTTCTATCAGAAATCTCTAGGGATGTTTTTAAAATTTTTGTCTATATTTGATATCAAAAAAATTTGCTATGCTCTAGAATTGAATGTATTTTAGTTGATTTTAAAACTATAAATTAGATATCCCAAAGTTACTTCACCCAAGGCACCCTAAGTGCTCATGTGGTAATTTTCAGTCACAGAAGTTTTTTTTTTTTTCTTATTGTAGGCAACAGAAATCAATTATGTATTTATGTTTTTTTGTGTTATGTTTTTTTTTTTCAAGTTCATGAATAGCTAAAAAAATAACTTCATAAACACATCATGGATATTGCTCTAAAAATTTATAATAACAATTTAAAATAATTTGAAACATTAGGTGATTAAGTTTTAATGAGATCTTTTAATATGATACGTATATTAAGATGTCAGACGGTAATAAGTTTTTGAGAAAAAGTGAAAATTACTTCTCCCTTAAACTAACATGGATGTAGATTATAGCTAAAAACTATGCCAACAGTCTTAAATCAACTAACAGAAACCAATCGAATAAAACTCTTTTAATTAGACACGCTTTTCTATAAATAGCCTTTTAGACTAGTAAAATTTATGGTCCGTGTTCCTTTTACTTGCCCAACGGCGCCCCTGGGACTTCATGATGTTTTTAGAAGTGCGAACAATCAAAGGAAAAGAGGGGAGCAAATTGAAAAGGAAATGAAAGTTGAGTGCCTAAACACCTCATTGAAATGTAGAGAATTTGGTTTCCGGTCACTTTTTGAGTATCACAATTTGAAAAAAGAAAAAAATATATACTATTTATTCAGTATAATATATTTATTTTAAAAGATTTACAAGGCAATGTGTTTCTTCGTAGATTTTTGTTTTAATACAATTAATTGGAACTCAAATTTTCAAGAGCTAATCCCCCCCCCCCCTGATTGCCTGGGACCCCAGGCGCCAAAGAGAATTTAAAAAAGAAGAAGAAATAAAAGTACATGAAATGCTCTTATATGTTCTAAAGCATTCTAAATGGCATTTTCTTTGCAGCTGTCAAATCTTTAAAAAAATAAACCACCGTTTTTGTTTTACGCAAATACGAACTTCAGTAAATGAAATAAAATAACAAATGTTCTTAAATAGTAATTATTTTAACTAATAACACCTCATCTACCACCGCGGTGCGGGGGGGGGGTGAGAATACACGAGGTTTAAAGGACGCACGATTCCAGAATTAATAAATTTCATCTATATTGATGAGCCTTCTACGGCCTGCGGTCTTTCTTAAACATATAAATAAAATAAAAACATGAATAAAATAAAAACTATACATTTTTTCCACAAAAAAAGGAAGAAAAAAATAAGGAAGAAAAAAAGATTAGGAATTTTAAATTGCAAATGAGTCTTTGAACGCGCCAAATCTAAATCATTGTAGTTTTTTTATAGCTCTTTTCGTTGTTTTTTACTACAAATTTTCATAGTTTTTAAAATCCCGACAATTTTACCTCGGCAGAATTAATGCGTGAATTTCGAATTTTAGTAATGCTTTTAAAGCTCTTTATTTCAGTCCATTTCAAAGTTAATTCAAGTTATTTTCGATCGCGTTTTATCGGAAGTAAAATTTTCAAGAGCTACCCCACCCCCCTGAGTCGGATTTCCAAATGTTTCTTGTCCGATCTCTTAAATGCAATATTATAACGGCTCGAGACTTTCAAATCGGGCAAGTAATAATTTCTTTTGAAGTACGTTATTTATGTCAGTCTTATCGTAAAAACAGGCTATTTTTCCATTGCTTGTTTTCGGCAATACGCATTTTCTCATGGTTTTGAAAATACCATACTTTTAATATATATTAACACGACACTAAATCGCGAATATGCACTTGATTTGTGCCAAATTCATCAAAAATCTAAGAGATTTTTCATTGTTCTTTCAACTGTTATTGCTAGGCTTCTCCACAGGGTTTCAAAAATCCTGTTATTTTTAATCCGGCAATAAAACGACTTGCAACTTTCGAGGCATTTTAATCATTAATTTTGATGTGTTTTACTACTGCCGATTTCATCGTCCATCCAGCATGTTATTTTACAATCTTTTTTTTTCTTTTGAAATAGCCATTATTTCCCTTTTTTGATTTTTTCAATACAATAACATTATTACAAAACGCAAAATTCGACTGTAGGATTTAATGCGTTTTTAATTTTTTGAGCTTAATTTCTAATTTTTGGTAGTTTAAAAAAATAAGAAGAAAAAACTTTTATGATTTAATATTCATGAAATCTCTTATAATTCACTAATTAGCAATGTCCTAAGGTTAAGAATATATAGAACTTAATCCTAAATTAATATTAAATCTTATTTTGAGCAATTATGCGTGTTTTTTTTTTTTTAAATTTTATTTTAAAATTTAAATTACCCCATACGATTTCTTTACTTAAAATATTTACTTTGCAGTTATGTTCTCAAAAAATATTTATCTCTTTATTTTTTACTTTCATTCAAGAACATTACAGTTAATTGATTTTAAATTATACTTTTATGTTACTTGATGTGATATAAAACCGTCACTTTTTCCCCATCTTTATATTTTTCGATAAATCTATCTATTTATTCATTTATTTTTGATAAAAAGGAAATATTTTTATTTATGAAAGTATTATTTTGGTTTTCTTCAGTTGTTAATGCTTAAGAGAATTTAATTTTATGCAAATATATTACAAAGCTAACTGATAAAAAAGAAAGAATTAGTTGAATGAATTAAGATAATAAAAAAGAATTATAATTATTTAAAAGAATTTAATTTAATAGAAATTTATCACTTAGTGACTGATGAAAAGAGCTGTGTGTAAAACACTTATGTTTACATTAAAATTATATCTAATCTATTCAAATACTTGGAACGTAGCCCTTCATTCAGAATGGTAGTGCACTCTACTATAGATGAATTCAATGTTGTTACTCAGTAACAATGTACTTTTCTAAATTTCGCCTTTTCATCGCGATTATTAATTCTTTGCTAATTCATATAAAAATAATTTAAATTAAAATCTATAAATTTTTATAAATTAGAATAAAATGAATGATTATAAATTAAAAAAATCCCAGAGGATTGGAAAATTAGTTTGACTTGTGTAATTCATAAAAAGGGAGATGTTCTTGAATGCTCAAACTATCGAGGAATTAACTTACTTTGCACGAGCTATAAGGTATTCTCAAATATTTTATTCAATAGACTTACTATGTTTTCAGAGGGAATAATAGGAGAGTATCAAAGTGGTTTTAGAAGGGGAAGATCAACTACTGAGCAAATTTTTACCATTCGGCAGATATTGGAGAAAACGAGAGAATTTGGAATTGATTTGCACAACCTGTTCATTGACTTTAAAACCGCCTATGATAGTATTAACAGAAAAGCTCTGATCATGGCAATGAGAGAATTTAAAATACCAGAAAAATTGGTGAGATTGATTAACCTAACACTAAGTGAAACTAAAATCATGGTAAAAATACAGAATTGTTTATCAGAGCCATTAGAAATAAAAAATGGTGTGCGACAGGGAGATTCTTTAGCCTGTCTCCTCTTTAATCTAGCATTAGAAAAGGTAATAAGAGATTCAAAAATCAACAACAGAGGAACTATATTTAATAAGTCAATACAATTGTTGGCTTTTGCTGACGATATAGGAATTATTGCTCGAACACCAAGAGCACTTGAAGAGGCCTTTATTTCTTTAGAGAAAGAGGCCCTGAAGATGGGTCTAAAAATAAATGAAAATAAAACTAAATATATGCCTTGTACCAAAACAGCCCACAGGAGTACCCATCTAAAAATTGGGGGACATTCATTCGAGGTAGTGGACAGCTTCACGTATTTAGGCTCTGAAATAAATAACAGGAACGATGTAACTGCAGAAATACGAAAGAGAATCACAGCAGCAAATAGGTGCCTTTATGGATTAAGAAAGTTTCTAAGATCAAATGTAATCAAGAGAAAAACAAAGCTGTTATTATTTAAAGGCCTCATTAGGTCAGTTTTAACATATGCTTGTGAAACATGGACATTGACTCGTGCAGATGAAGAAATGCTGAGCATATTTGAGAGAAAGATATTACGGTGCATTTTTGGAGGAATTAATAAAAACGGTCAGTGGTTAAGAAGATCAAATTTAGAACTCTATCGATCATATAATGAACCAGACATCATAAGATTCATTAAGGTCCAAAAGATAAAATGGGCAGGCCACTTAGTAAGAATGGAAGAAGACCGTATTGTGAAAAAGATTTTTGATGCCCGGCCGACAGGAACACGTAGAAGGGGCAGGCCAAATCTCAGATGGCTAGATACCCTGGAGAAAGATTTATCTATATTAAAAATAAAGAATTGGAAGTCCATTGCCAAAAGAAGGACAGCTTGGAAAAAACTACTGGAGAAGGCCAAGGCCCATCCTGGGCTGTCGAGCCAGTGAGGAAGGATAAATTAAAAATAAAATGAATGACTATAAATTCCCGATTATCTCTTCACAGTGTTCTTGTCTCATATAATATATTTTTCAAAAAATTGTGTTTAGTCTAAGATTGAGTGCATTTATAATTTTTGCTGTGGGGGGGGGCGCACCTAAGTCTAAAACATAATCAAATAATATTAATTCTCAGTCTTTAAGCCAGGATGTCAACATTTCCATTACAAAAATACCTGTTAGAAAAGTATATCAATTTTGAATTTTTTCACATCAAAACTTTAAAATAATGAATGTAATTGAGAAGCAAGAAAATATGGACAATAGAAATTTTTTTTGATCAGTAAAACAAAACTTAATGGAAAAATTATTTTTGATATAAATGTGGCATGTGTACAGATGGATGGAAATGGAATTTCTGAAATTGAAAACAAATTGTAAAATTTGTATTGGAATTTTTTTTTTTTAAAGATTACGTTACATTTGAATTTTCAACTGTGTAAGAATTAATCACTTTTAATGAATAAAACGTGGAAAAAAATGCAAATAATTATTAAATACAATCTAGTTTAAAGAATAAATGTGTTAGTCGAACAACATTATTATCACAATAAAACTTAATATTTATATTTCAACTGTAACTGTTGTACCTATTTTCGAACTTATTAATTATTCTTACTGTTCATGTATTTCATTTCAATTTTCAAACTCAGCTGTTTACTTGAACAATAGGGCAAAAATCTTAAACAATTTTTATCACAAAACATATTTATAATGAAACTACATAAATTATTTATGCTACGTCCTGTGATTGCTTTTTTTAGGTGCACCTAAATACTTTTCGTTTTTGAATGCTTATAAGTTTAATTTTTTTAACTCTAATCTGAAATATTTAGGATCCTCTCAATCATCTTATCTTTCATAAGTTATTGCTACCAGCTGTCGAGTAAACAGCCTATTTTGTAAGTTTTTCGCTCATGCGTATCCTTTCTCAAAAGGTTGGTGAAGGGAAGGGAAGCATCAGTTAAAAAAAAGTTTAGATAGAAAGGTAGTGGTGGTGCCATCTACAGAGGCGTTATTGAAATATAAGAAATTTTTAAAATGATTTGTGTAAATTTGTAATTAAATACATTGAGTTTGGGAAAAGAATACAAAAATTATGTGCTAATTAATTCGAATTATGTTAGTTAATTTAATGCAAAAATTTCCTTATTTTGTCGATGATTTTTATCAAGTCTATTCTATTTCGCATTGAAGTTAAAAATATTGGCCCTAACTTTTTAAATTCATTACTTTGTCATGAACTCATACTCCCCTCAAATATGACGGAAAATTTACCTACACTCAATAAATAAGTGCCTCAAATTTTACATTATTGCTTGGTCTAATTAAGGAAACATGCTTTATATTAGTCACACCAATTGTATCACGAGTATGCTTGGGTCACATTTTGTTATGATTATGAAATATTTCTTTTGTATTTTTTATTAAATAATCATGTGAAGATTCTTGAGTCAATGAAAAACGAGTGAACAAAAGAGATCTTATTATGAGCAGTAAATATATTTTATTCAATACATGAAATGCTGCCTTTTCTTTACATTGAATGATCGTTAAATACTAAGGATTGTATAAATATATTTGCACTTACAAACTATAAATAATTTATTCGGATTTCTGTTCGCAATTTTTGCATTTTAACGTCTTAATCACCAGTCATTACATTGTACATTTAACATCAAATAAAGAAAATAGGAAAGAAACTGAACATAGATTCTTGCAAAGCTTTTTATTTATTCAACGTTCATTAATTAATTAAAAAAGATGATCATTCAACAATTAAGGAAATACATATTTCTAATGAAAAGGCAGAAAATCAATACTTCGAATAAAATATAATTACATACCCTTTTAATAATCTTTTATTATTTCTTGATAAGCTTTGATTCTGGAAATGAGCGCGCCATTTTCTGTTCTGTAGACGTCTGTAAGAAGGACAGGGAGGAGGCGTTACTCATTATGATTAGTATACTGCGCATGCTTGAAAACATGCCTGGAAGGGTCATCCTGTTTCCTGAGGATTCACAGGCATCCTCACGCTATACACTACCATGAAAAAAAGAGTTGGGGATTAAAACAGCCAATTAAATCATCGGAATCCTTTCGTGCACGAAGTTCGAGTAACCTTGTAAAAATAAAGACGTCAACATGTGATTTTGAAAGGGTGAAGTACAAAACGAAAGTGAAACAGCGATTCTCTCGGTAATGTGCTTTATCAAAAAGGGGTGATTAGCGATGGGGCAACGTTAAGTTGATTCGCAAAAGCTAAAAAAGTACAACCGGTTGCATCAAAAGAGTTGAAAATTTTTGTTGTTTCATCATCGGCCTTTTAACTGGCGGTATATCTAATGATAGCTACTTCAGTTTTGTAGTTAACTCAATCGTTTCATAGTCTGCCGGTAGTTCACGATTAAAAACAATTTGTAAACTTATATATATCTCATTTAGAAATGTCTGCTAAAAGTATTATTTTTAACAATGTTGGGTGTGACTTGAAGCTGAATATAGATGCGTCAAAAATGCAGCTGGTAAGAATCAGTTTATCCTCATGTAAATAAAAAGCTAAATATAGTACTATTAATTGTTCTGGATTCTAAAAAGTGTAGGTAGTAGGAGTCAATTCATTCAATATGCAAATTTGCCAATATATTTTATTATCATTCTTTTTCTGTTTATAAAAGTATTGTTGATAATTTCTTTGGAGAGATAATATTAGCATAAATTTCAAAATAAAATACAAGTTTTTATTCTATGGAGGATAGGATATGAATAATTCAAAACAACGTAAATGAAGCACAAATAAAGGTACAGAAATGGACATGTGCTATAGTTTCGGTTCTATGAACTAGAACCTTCCTTTGTGTCTGAACACAAAATGACAGAACAGAAGTAACGAACAAGTTAGATTGTTTACACTACTTAATTATTCTTATTTATAACTACAATCTTTTACTTCATCAAAATTACCAAAGATTACCTTCATCAAGATACCAAACAAAACTAATGAGACATTGAGTTTTAGAGCAACAATTTCTCAGATTTTTAACAAGCATATTTAATTTTCCCCAGAATATTCTATTTCACTAACAATACAACAGTGGAAAATTTTATTTACATTGCTTGCAAGCAATCGGGTATGTTCCTTACATAAAGAAAAGAAAATTATTTCTATGACATTTTGTTTTATTTTTATTAACTTAAAGTAAATATAGAGAACAATATTTTAAAATGGAAAATAAATAGTACCAACTTTAAGTTTACAGGTAAAGTATGTTCATTTTTCTTTCTTTTATAGCTTAAATCTGTTACTGATGATTATTTGCTAGCAGATGATATTATTAAAAAAATTAATGATGTCTTTGAAAGTGAAATGCAGTTAGGATTGATGAAAAATCCTCCTGTAGAATCATCTTTACAAATGGCAAACACATTTATTCCCAAGCATTTATCTGGCGATGGTAAGTAGCATTTTGTCACATTTAAATTTTTTGGCTTAGTTTTAAAATTATGGAAAACATTTAAGTTTTGCAAAAAATTTTATTTCAATAATTTTTATTTTTTTAAAAAAAGAAGAAAGGAAATAATAAAGCAGTTGACTTTTTTTGCTAATTATAACTTCTACACTAATCAGTTTATTAGATTTCAGATTTATAGGCAGTTTGTCAGATTGGTTAAATTCTTGTTTATATTATGCAATGCACAATTTTAAAAATTGGTGCCTTCATTTAAATAAGGCTATTAACATAAATATTTTACAACAAATTAAAAAAAAAAAGAACATAAATATATTGGTAATTTTATAAGAACCAGGTAATGGAGGCACTAAGCTCTGAATTTAAAATGTAAACATTTTTACCTTCTCAGGGCAGTATTCATTCTTTTACTTGATCTCAGTGTTAGATGATTTAGACAGTTATACACGAGAAACTAGGAAAAAAATCATGGAGGACTATATATTTAAAGTGTATAAATTTTCTCCTTTAAGCAAGATTGCATCTATTCAAATTAATCTAATTTTACCTAAGTAGATTAAAAAAAAATTAAAAAAAACATCATTGAAGATTGCAAAATTGCAGTTTAAAGATTTCAAATTTCCTGTTAACCTCTTGACAAGAAATCATTTTCGCATGCTTATAAAAATCTGCATAAATGTATCATAACAGGTTTTCCTTCAATTCCAACTTTCAGAAACTCATTATTTTTAAATATTGTTCATTGATTAAATTGATAGAAAAAAATAGTTACCTACCAAATTTTTTGATACTGCAGAAATTAGCTTCATTATCTCCGAAATGGCCAAAACACTGGTATATTAAATCCATATATTTTAAATTATATAATATGCACTGTCCCAAAACTATTGAAAAAAGGTATTCAGCTTTGTATAATTGTCATTCACACTGCTATATTTGTTTTCATGGATGATATTCTCGACTTCTAAGTGTAGCTAGCTTTCATAAAATAAACTCTTTTTTTTTTATATTTGCTTCTATGTGTAGCCAGTTTTCATTATATCATTTTTTTTTAAATTTATATTCCTTGCTATTATGTGTAGCCAGTTTTCATTGTATCAAATTTTTTTTTTTATTTGTAAAACATAATTCTTGATGTGTTACTAGTTTCTACGATTTTTATTCACTTATTATATTATAATGCTACTTTCATGTTACACAATTGCCTGCATTATTTTTCAGGTAGTTTTAATAAGGAACTTGTAACTAATATTTTCTATGTATTGGAGCATTGTACATACTTATTGTCAAATTTCAAGAGTTTGGTTTGTATATTTTCATGTAGTCCTGCATGATAGTTTTCAAGATATCTCCTGAATGTTGATCCACTAGTTTTATAAAACATAGATACATAAAAACAAGTGGTTTTAAGTATGCCATGTGTAGATTTTTCGATAATTTCTATTTTTTTAATTTTGTGTTTAGTACTACTATGTTTTCTAGTTCTTTCTATTGTCTGTTAAATTTGTGCCAAATGCTATCTTTAAGCCCATTTAGCTAATTTTACTCCTCTTAACCTTTTATTTTAATCAAAACCCAATATTAGTATCATTAACTTTGTATTATGCAATTAATTATTAAAATATATGGCATATTTGAATTTTATAACTTAGTAAACTCTCTAAATGTGGATAAAGAAATCACAACTGATCTCAAGGTATCAGTAATTTCCAGTCAAAATTCTATTAAATGCCAATGTAAAAAATAGCCAAATCTGTATGACAATACTTGCATTTTCTGACTACTTGTTTTTTCATATAAAACTTTATTTTTTTCTAGTTTTTTATACATAAAATTCAACAAACTACATAGAATTGTTTGTCTTTTTAAATTTCTAAAGAAGTTAAATCTTTTGCATTAAAAGTGTACTAAGATAATAATAAAGTGGCTATTTTTCTCTCTGACAATATCATTTATGAAAAATTAACCAATTGTAACCACACTTACTTAGTGACTCAGACAGTGGTTTATAAAAACCATGGATGTTACACATTACACCACAACCTAAATGCACCCTATTCATTTTTCCTCTTTTTCTTTCTTTCCTCTTTTTCTTTTTCTTTTTTTAAATTTTTTTTAGCATTAGACATAGTTTACAACAGTTTGTGATCCACTTATTTTTAGTGTGTAATGTCTTTCAATTTTAGTGCTGTATAACAAATAATGGATTTGTGCCTTTAAACTTTACTCTCTCAATGCAGAGATCTTTAGGATAAAAAAATTATTCATCTTTTTTTCTTTCTTCTCTCATCTGTAAACAAAAAGCAACAATGCAGTATAAGATCCTTATAATACAAACCTTGAAATGTGGAGCTTTGTGTTGTATAGAATTTTTTGTTATATGAATGATTAAACATACCTAGTAAACATGGCAATATATATCTGGTACAGATCAATATTAATGCTTTAAAATAGTTTTTTGAATAAAAATACTTTAAAACACGAAAATTAGCACTTAAGTATTTATTATTTATTGAAAAAAATTAAGTTATCGTGATCAAATGAAATAATATCCAATAAATTTATAAATTTTGATTTGCTTTGAGATAGTAAAATTAATGTAATTTATATAATTGTGTTTGGTAGGTCTTCTATTGTAGTTATAGCTATAAAGGCCTAAATAAGCATATTAAAGTGTTTTTATCCTTTTAAACAAGATAAATAATTTCAAGTATTGAAAATTGTGCCTCCTCTGTGCTCTAATGAATATATTATCTGGCGATGTAAAATCAAGGTCATGTCCAAAACCTTGTTTTGATTTTCTTCAATTTTGTAAGTATGCCATAGATGCTAGACATTTTTGGCATAAATAACAAGATTAAGTAATGTTTTTCAATATCAGTTATTTTCAATCATCATCACAAATTGTTTAAATTTTACAAAGCCTAGGATGACACTAATAGGTATAATTATTTGTTCAGTAAATTGATTAATTCAAACTTTTCCATATTAGTTTTAATGATTAAAGTTTTAAAGATTTTCTGCCAAATCTTAATTTTTTTAAAGATCTTTCTTACTAAAATTGTTGGAATGATTATGACTTACTGTTTGTTTGCTCTTGAAATTTGGATGAGCAATATTTAAGTCTTTACATTCTTTAACTCCTCTGAGTTTTTAATATTAGATACATTAGTTTTTAGTTAGATATTTTTGTTATTTTTGAATATAAAAAAAACCATATGCTTAGTTAAAATATGCTTAATTAATTCAAAATTTATGAAAACTATGAATTATCTTTTAATGGATATCTAAAGCATTTTACATCAATTCTAAATTGGTGGGTTTAAATTCCTAAATGCTTACCCCCAGATGAATAATACCGTATTTTTCGGCGAAAGCGCCGCTTCGTCACAAGCGCCGCACCTCGATAAAAATGAATTTTTAAAAAAAAAAGTTATTGTAAGCGCCGCTCCGGCGCAAGCGCCGCAATGGCGCTGAACCGCGTATATCAGCATCCTTTCAGAAGAGACCTTTAAATTACCATTTAGAATATCTGTATAATAAAAAATTAAATTTTTTTATGGATTTCATAAAATAAAGTTTTAATTTCTAAATTATAATAACAAATTTCTTTTTCAGCAAAAAAAAGCAACAAAAAAAGTTTTCTCTTTCAGCAAAAAAAAGAAAACAAAACTATATAAAATAAAGTTGTTCTTACTAGTTGGCACCGCGCCAAAAAACAGTAGAACAGCAAAAAAAATATTTATATGTTCAGTAGCTGAATTAAGGCTGAACTGATTACAGGAATCCGTAAAACAATGCAATAAGAAAAATAAAATAAAAATTTATTAAAAGAAAGATTTTAAAATTTATTACCGTTAACAATTTGAGGAAAAACTAATACATAATAACGAAACAGCTAATAATAACGAAATAACTAGTAATAACAAGAATAAGAAATAACTAAACAGGCCCCAAAAAAATTCTGAAGAAATGAGCGAACGGGAAATAAGTTTCACTTTCACAATCCTTGAGGGTGGAATTTTAGTGGGTAGAATGCCCTCTCCTTCAATGGAAATAACCCAATGTGACTCAATATTTAAAAGGGGTTGGGGAAAAGAAAAGGGTATGGGACCCCTAATCCAGCATTCCAAAATTTGGCACTTAATCTGATCTAATCTTTTTTTTATTTTTTTTTTAAGAAATTTATATTGATAGGACAAAAAAAAATCAGCTATATTCTTTTTATTTGGAATTTTATTCTGTTGAAGTAACTTACTTTATTTTATCTTTTAAAAATAAAAAAGAAGCTTGAAAAAAAAATAATAAATCTGTGTCAAAAGAAACATCTGTTTCTTAAGCAGTTTAAAATAAAGTGAGAAGTAAAAACACTTGCATTTCCAATGAACAAAATAAAGAAATGGAAGTTGGAAAAAACTGATCAATCAATCTTGACAGCTATGCTTGTGCTTTACCCCCAAATTTCCCTCTTCTGTTTGACCATAAATTGGCCACACCCAGTTGACATTGAAACTAACACGTGGACAACAAAATGAATTCCTTTTGCGGTTTTTTATTCGATTCATAAATTTTTTTTTATTTTGCCGCTTTTTATTTTTTCTTGTTAATTGTTGCTTGCTTGTTTTTTTTATCGTTATTAGTTTTTAGCTTGTTTTTTGTTGTTATTCATTGTTAGTTTCTTAGCATTAATTGTTAAAAAAAAAATTTTTTTTTTGTAGTTCCCTGTTAGCTTTTTTTTTTCTTCTTGCGAGGTAAGCGTCTTTTGTTAAAACAAAATGTTATCTAAAAGAAAAAACGAGAACTATGATCTGGCTCCAAAGAAGAAACGATTATTTCTTCTTCATAGGATTCTGATTATTTCTTCTTGATTATATTATATAGATTATTATTTTGATTAGTAAAATTTCTCTTAAGATGGGCCAGTTTTAAATTCACCCCACCCCATCATAATCTACGATCGAAACTTGACTAAATTTATTGGTTTTTCTGAAATTAACAGTGGAATTGAATTATAGTAAAATTTGGGGGCCATATTGGAATTTCCGAAAGAGATCCGAAGTTCGGCATTTCGTCAGTCCCGTGAGTGTCAGAGTTAGGGTCCTATTCTTCCTTTTCTGTTCGCTCAAATTACAATTGCCAAGGCGCTAAATAGATTTCTAGCTTGCGATTTTTCCTTAATCTGGGGGTGGATACAAGATGCATACCTTTTAAATTTTCTCCTTATGCGATGTTTTTTTAAAATTATTATTTCGTTTATTTATTTTCTTACAGGCTGCTGCCGAAAGTTTGCTAAGAATTGGCGATGTTCTGCAGCAGATCGCGATATGGGCGAATATTTCGTCGACTTCGTTATTAATTTTTTTTAAATAGTCTTTCTCTCAGAAAATTATTCCATCTTAAATAACTTTCATTGACAAATTTTTTTGCTACTAAAAAATATTTCGTCGGAAGCGCCGCTGCATCGGAAGCGCCGCATGTAGGAAAAAAACAACTTTTTTTTCGGTAGCGCCGCGGCTCTTCCGCCGAAAAATACGGTATAGAATTTCTATAATTTTTTTTATTTGATTAATTATAATCTTAAATTGCAATCAAAGATATCTTGAGACATTAATACAGATTTTTTGTAATTTAATTATCTTTCTTTAACAATTATTCTCATATTTTAATTATTTGCAGATTGCTGCTTAACATGTTATTCTTTGTTGAAGTAAACAAAAAAATGTATATTTTAACTTTTGTGTTCTAGAAAAAGGAGAATTTTTGGCTCTTGATCTTGGGGGTACAAATTTCCGAGTGCTTTTATTGAAATTAGATGATCCTAATGCAGATTTAGACAGCATTGTAAAATATTATACAGTTCCAGAAGAATTGCGCTTAGGGGAAGGTGTAAAGGTAAGATATACGCTTATGCTTCTCTAGTCCTTTTAGGATTATATTGTTCAGTAAATAGCAAATAATTTGTGAGACATTAGTGGTTCGCTTCGTTTCTTGTTGGAAGCCCAGACTCATTCATTTCGAGGATGTTAATTATGAACCATTTTTATTATATTCTTAATTATCATATTCCGCTATATACATACAGATACATTTTAATAAAGGAACTTAAAGTTTTGATTTTTTCATCCATATCTGCTGAGAGAGTGCTCTTTTTCTTATGATACCTCTATTTGTCTATATTCATCTCTCTGTATCCATATCTGACAAGAGTGTCCTCTTTGAAAATTGTTGTTCCACTGCATTCGGGGGACGCTATTTCCTCTCCCTCATCTATCTGACCCCCAGGCCAGAGGTCATCCACTTATGTGGGAGTTAGAGGCCTGGCATAATTCATTTCTACAAAACAAAGTTTATGATTTTTTTAAATTTTTACTGACAAAAATTTTTGTTATTCAACATTACTAAAAGTTTTTTTTAAAATAACGGCAGGCACTGAACTTTCGTTTTTCGCCTTAGAAGATGCCGGAAGTGTTGCTCATTTATCGTTACCCAGTGGGCCAGGGTTTAAGCTGAGTCTAAAAATTCATTAGCAAAAAAGCTAAAATCTGAAAAAAAGTTTTAGCAAAATGCTAAAATGCCATTAGGCTTATAAAATTACTTTATATCAAACAAGTACTGTAAGTTATCTGACAAAGAATAGCTTAATGTACAAGAATATCAAAAAGAATACCTATAACAAAAAAAAAACACATTTATTATTTATCAAAACATTTTGGTTTATAATTAACAATCTTCCTTTCTTTCATGTTTGCCCATTTTACAAATGCTTCTTGAAAGTTAAATGCCCTTTCAGGGCCCTCAATATTAATCATTAACAAATTGTTTACATGGTTGATTAATCACCTGTTTCGAATATTAGTTTTAATCAAATTAAGGCAGCTAAAGATGTTAGCGTCATGGTTTTTCGCGGAAGCTTTTTTTTAATGGAATTTAGTAAAATCCTTTAGCAAAAATGCGAAAATGCTTTGTTGAATTTTAGCATTTTTGAGGGGTCTTTTCGCATTTTGCGAAAAAAGCTACCGTAGCGGAAACCCTGCAGTGGGCACCTGTGAACCAAAGTCATGGAGGCGAGCAACATTACCCACGCCACACTGCCACAAATACCCGTTCATAGGGTGGGCCACATTCATACATTCACACATCAGAAGACAACACAGAGAGAGAGAGAAACATCCATGCCCAGAGCGGGATTCGAACCCGCAGCCATTGGCTTCGCAGTCAGGCACGCTAACCACTCGGCCACCTGGCCGGCCTTTACTTGAAGTGTTTAAGTTAAATTGAAAAAAGTAAAATATTTGTAAGAATAGGGGATAGTGTTTCATATTTAGTATTTTACCAACCTCAATTTAATAGATTCAGTGTATTTCATAATCATATTTAAATTTGCAGCTAAACTCTCAGTGTTGACCAGCAGCTTCTACCATACAAAGTGATCAAGTCAAATTGAACTTGGTTTTGGCAAAAGATTTCAAAAATTTGTTTATAATCATCTTACCTCCATAGAGGGCTATCAGGATTTTTTGTCCTGCATCTACATAAGGTTACTATAGAAATTGTTAACGTATCAAGATGTTAATCATGGTGTAGTGAATTTGACAATTTAGATGTTAGTGATTGAAAAGGAATTCAAATGTATGGCAGTAATTGATAAATGAAAGGAGAGTTTGAATTGGGTACAACAAAAGTTTCAAAGAAATGATTGAAACCGCTATTTCCTTTTATGTTGCAACACAGTAGATGTTGTGAACTCTGAATATTTAACTAATTAAGAAAAATTACTTTTTTAAAAATAAAATTATTTGTCATTTCAAAAAAATTTCGTAATTTTTTATGATGCCCACAGTACATTTGTAATTATTGGAAGTTTTGTTGTAAAACTTGAAATATTCTGCTCCTAGGCTCTTTTGTATCAGTTGTAATTAAATATTGCCCTTATTAAAATTTGGTCTCTCTTATATTTAATTGTTATTATTGATGCTTGATGGTGTCAAAAATGTTAGATGATTTAAAAAATAAACTAAAAAAAACAAAAGGAGATAAAAATCTGTAGTTTGCCTCATTCTGTTTAAGAAACCAAACAGTTAATTCTCAACAAGTTTCAATGTTAATTAACAAATAGTGTTGTTAAGTGGGGAAAACTCTAAAACTGAGTTTTCAAAATAAAGAACGTCTGCAGCAACAATGTAGCTTAGTCTCAGGACAAAATTATAATAATAGCTGTGTACGTAATTAATTCGTAATGAGTGGCCTGACATGCAGCTAGAAAACATTGCTTTATAGTTCTTTTCAGTCAGGAATGCCATCTGACCAATTGAACTGAATTGACTTTGGAAATAATTATACAACTTCTGAAAAATAAGTTGCCCAATTATATAAGCAACATATCGCCTTTTGTTATCTGTTTAATTTTCAAATTGATAATCATTTTGCAGGACACCCTATATTAAGCTATACATTTGAATGGCTGATAAAATATTTTTTTTTCTTTCTAAAATCCGAATATCATTTTAAAATGCTTTTTTTCTTTTACAGCTGTTTGAATTTTTAGCAGACTGTATTTTTGATTTTCTGGAAGCTAACAACTTGATAAAGAAACGATTGCCTTTAGGTATTTTTCCTATTCCGTTGCATTGTAGATGTTACTTTATTTTCACTCTTTATACTTTTAAAAAGTTACTCTTTATACTTTTTTTTCATTTAAAGCAGTGGTTGGCAACAATTTTTTAAAATGGTTATTTAAATTCTTTTTCCCCAAAAATTTTTGGTGGTGGGCCACATTGCTACTATTTTGGAAAACACATTATCTTAAAATACACTAAACAGAAATATTCTATTTAGCTTTTGCTCTTTATTTCTTATTTTAATTTTATGATTTTTTTTCTACATTTTTGAACTTATAAATGAATTAGCTATTTTTTTAAAAAAAATGTCTTAGTTTTAGTCTTTTTCAAAACGAATTGTCATCCTTAATTGTTTATTATCAAAATTTATGTCTCTAACATTATATTTATCCTTGTCTTTATGTCTCTAACATAATATTTATGTCTTGTTAGCATTGTAATAACTTCAGTTACTAGTTTACATCTGGCACAAAGTATACTATTTTTTGCAGACTTTATTTTAACACCTTCCTAAGTTTGAGCTTTAAAAGTCTTACTGTGATGGCCATTGAAAATATTCATGTAGTTTCAACAATAAAAAGACGATCGCTTTTAAACTTTCGTAATATTGAGAGATCTTAATAGCTTCTCATCATGGTTATTGATTATTGCTGGAAAGGTGTACAGGGATGTATCTGTATTCATCATCAGCATTTGGTAAGAAGATAGGGAAAAGGCTATTTAATATAGAAAAGCATGGACATGTAATATTTTGTGATATTAATTCATTTATTATTTTTGTAGAACCTGTTTCTTTGTTAAAAAGAATTCTGATTTGCATCTGTCTTTAAAAAAGGAAAAGCAGAATAGTAAATAAAAATTGTACAGTTGAATTTTATATTCATGAAACATATTTAAGATTCATTTTCTTTTTACGCTTCTTTACTATATTATCACTATTTATTTCTTTTTCTCTTTTTAATTTGGTTTTCCTTTTATAACTGTCAGGATGAATTTTTTAATGTTTTTTTTATCCTAAATAATAGTAATCTGAAATCAGTATGAAAATTTATTTTAAGAAGATGTTTTATTTTCAGCTATATTTTCTTTACATTTTTGTTTTTTTCCCCTTTCATTAGGATTTTGTTTTTCTTTTCCCATGATACAAACAAGCATAGATGAAGGAATATTAGTTACATGGACTAAATCTTTCAACTGTAAAAATGTTGTAGGGCATGAAGTTGTAAAAATGCTCAAAGCTGCTTTAGCACGGAGAAAGGTTATTGATTTATTTTACAGTTTACTTTATTTAATGACACAATGACTTCTCTGAAACAGCATCAAAATATCCTTGAAATAGAACATTAAATATTTATGTATGTTTTAGTGACAAAAATGTTTTAATATTTTTTTTTTCTTTTTTGGATTATTATATCTTTAGTATTATATTTTGAATAATTTTTAAAATTTCATATATATTTTTACTACTTTACAATAATTAAACTTGTATAGTTGTAAAGATTTTTTTTCTCTATTTATGTTCTATATTTTGTGTAAACTAGTCATTAAATAATCCTGTTTTATTCAGAGGTTGTATTTTTAATTGCTGATTTATATCAGAATAATCTGATATTTATTCAAGCCACACGAAAAGTAATAAAAACAAGTGTGAAAATATTGCTTTAAGAAGATACTAACAAACAAAAGCAAAAAACAATAAAAGAAATGCTTTTCAACTATATAAATTTCTGTTAGGTGCATACTGAACAAATAAAAATATACATATATCTTTTACACAATTATTTCCTCCATCCTAAATAATTTTTTTGAAATTTCCCTTTATAATCTTACATTAATAATTTAATTATCTTTTATGAATAACTTATTAAAACAACAGTTTTTTCAAATTACATTTTATGAAATTAATTTGCTAATTCAGCTAATTATCTGAATAAATTATTTTACATCAATGTTTCAATTTCATATTGACTTTTAACAGGTTGTTAAAATAACTGGATTTTCTTTTAATAAAAATTTTTGGTTCTCATCTAATACACTTTAAATTTCCCCTCAAAGTTAAATTATTAAATAGATATTGAGTATACATTATTTTAGTATATAAAACAAATTACCACTTTTGAATTTTCTACACATTTCACTTATGGTTTCTAAACTCTAAATAAGTTATTGTTATAATAAAGTTGAGCTCTCTGTATTTGAATTTACCCTTAGAATTTTTTATGTTAATATTTTGCTAAAGTTTATGCTTCAAATTTTAACCACTTTTTGAAGGATGTGGCTGTTGATGTTGTAGCTGTTGTCAATGATGCTACAGGCACTATGATGATGGGATCTTATCTTGATAAAAGAGCTGCAGTAGGATTGATTCTTGGTAATATACTATGTAATGTATTTAGTTTTATCATTAAAATAGTATACATATTGTGGGTTATTAATGTTGCATTGAGTTGCATATTTAATGGCGAGAGAATTTGATTAAATAATTTGCAATTTGGGCTTTTAGTCTACTCAAAAAAAAATTAAGATAAATTTCTGGTATTTATTGACAGTATTGTGATTGACATTTAAAGCAATGATTTTAAATAATTTTGCGAGTATGAATTTTGGGATATTTAAATAGTATTTTAAATCATATTTTGGCAGAATAATGAATAACTTTTTCTTGGAATATCTCTTAATTAATTTTCTGGACTTGGCACACAATTCTTAAAATTTTTTAATGCATTCTAATTATAAAAATTCTATTTAACGCTACAATTTTAAGAGATATTTACCAAGATTACTTTTTTTTTCTTTTAGAAATTTAAACTGCTCTGATCTTTTATTATATTTTCTAAAAAAAATTTCTTGGTAATTATGAAGTTTATTTTGATTAACAAAAGACCTGAGATAAACTGCAGGGCTCACTGATACATTTTTTCATCTTTTGAAGAAATACTTAAAGAATCATTTTATAACTTCAGAAGTATTTAGATCATGTAATCCCTCGTACATATCTATGGAATTTAAAGCTTTTGGAGGTTTGAGGGTCCACCAATAAATTACAAACGGAAAATAGTGTATTTGAACACCCTTTGACAAAAAATGTAGCAATACATTTATAATTTGTAACAATTATTTTGGTTATTATTTGCAATATAATTGTATAAAATTTTGTAAGCCTATCTTAAATATTTATGGAAATATAGACATTTTATAAAATCAAACAAATTTTTTTTGTCTTACTTTTGTTTGCTATAACTTTAAAAATATTCTATAAAACTAAACAAACTTTTTAGAGCATTTTAAAATTAATTGCCAAACCTTTGCTTTAAAATTTGAAAAAATTCGTTTAAAACTGTGCAGTATATAAGTAATGAAAGTACTTTTATACTGCTCTTGCACGGAAAAATTATAGCATTGTTTTTCAAAATTTTATAGTCAATTGTATTTGACAGCTAATGAAAATGTCCAATTTGAATATCCTAAAAATTTTAAAAGTCTCAAGTAGTTTTTGTACTTTTTAAAAGAAAGCTCAAAATAAGTGGTTTTCTTCAAAAAAAATTTTCATTGTAAAACAAAATTTAATAACAAATGATAATACCTTACAATAAACGCTTATACACCAAAATGTGATTGTATAAGGAAAGAAAACATGTAAAAGAAATACTTTTATGGGGTATGATCCCCAACAATGCTGGTGTCATTTTTAGTAAATCTTGTTTAATATTACAAAATGAAATTTGGGGAAAACCCTTATTTTGAGCTTTCTTTTAAAAAGTACAGAAACTACTAAAATTGCTTGAAACTTCATAGATTTTCAAGAAATTTCAATCATACTTTTTTTAAGGTTGCCAAATGCGATTTACTACAAAATTAGAAAAAAATGTAAACTTTTTATGCACATGTGCAAATTTAAGCAATTTTTCTCAAATTTTGCTCCAAAAATTTTGTTTAATTTTATTGTTTATTTTTTAAAGTTTTAGCAAAACATGGGACCAAAAAGAAATTAGTTTTTTTAATTAACATGTCCATATCTCTATAAATATTTGAGCTAGGTTTATGAAGTTTTGTGCAATTATTGCATTTAACCAAAATAAGTGTCAAAAGTTATAAACCTATTGCTATATTTTTTTGGCATAGGGTGTTCAAAAAAACTATTTTCCATTTGTGATTTATTGTTGGTCCCTCAAACTTCTTAAAGCTTTCAACTGCATTGATATGCATGAGAAATTGCATAACCTAAGCACTTCTAAATTCATTAAATAATTTTCTAAGTAATTTTTTTAGAAAGATTACAAAATCTGTTAGTATAGAAGTGTTTCCATTATTATATTCAACCCGTCCCTGTATCTAATAAATTTAAAATGTTTGAAAATTTAAAGTTTTTCATTAAATTAATAAATAAATGCACTTCAATTTTGATATTTATTGCCCAAAACTTAATTTCAAATGCCTTTATAATATGTTACATAAGTTAATATGTTACATGAGTTTTATAATATGTTACATAATTTTTGTGATTGATGAGAGTTTTTCTTTAAAAATTTAGGCATAAAATTTTTCATTTTTTGTATAATATAACTGTTAATTTCTAGAATATTTTCTGTTCAAATATTTAGTGCTTGGAATTTTTTTTCATACATTATCAAATTGCAGGAACTGGTTGTAATGCTGCTTACTTTGAAAAAGTAAATAAGATTGAAAAATGGGAAGGGAATCATCCCGGAGTTGAAGAAGTAATATATTTTATACTAACTATTAGTGAAAATATCACTAGATTAACTTGAAATGCCTTGTTTAAAACATGCTCATGATTTTTATAACAATTCTTATTTCCCCCTTAAGCAATGTGTTAAGTATTTAAGACTAAAAAGAGTGAATCTCTTAATTTGTATAGCCTGAATAAATAATCACCAGAGAAATTATTTATTGTAATTACTGAATGCCTTGAATAGAAACAATGCATTGATTAAAATTTTTGATTACTAAAGATTAAAATACTTTATTACTAATAAAGTTTTATTTTATAACTGGCGTTGAACAACCAACCCAATTTTAAGTTTATGACATACCAATGTTCAACTCTGTAGCCTTGTAATTTGCCTTCGTGAAGGACTTTTTGATGTAATTAACTTGCATTTCATGGAGAGGAAAACCACAAAACCTACCATGGTTAGCCTGATGGCAATGGGACTCTAATCCATGATCGGTCGACCACTGAGGATATTTTACTTAAGTAAATGGTGGTCTATGCAAGCCGGGTGTGGAAATCATATCGACCAGCCTTCTCTGGGATTTGAGCCCAATCACCTCATTAGGAGGCGAACGCTCTATCCCCTGAGCCTCCAAGGATATATAATGATATGGATTGATAATGACAAAAGCTAGTTTTTTTTAAAAATTTAACAATGATAAAGTTATTTAGGTGATTGATAAAATGTAGGCCTTGTCATAACCAGATTTATATGCATGATTTTCAATGTAAGTCATAAAGATATGCATTTTGAGGATACTTTTTATGTTTTCGCTATGTTACTATGCTAACTGGCTGTTTATGTTTTAAATTAGACTAAAATTACTTATTATGCTACTCATTCTTTGAACTAACATTTTATATTCTGACAAATAAATATATTCTATAAAAATAGTTTCTAATAATTAAGATTTATTCAATCTTATTTTTGATGACTTGATGTGGATCAAAATAAATTGTAATAGCATATATTACAATATTTTGCTTTTCTGTTTAATAAATTCAGAATATTGATTTGTACAATAACAAAAAAAAGCCTTTGAAACTATTTTTTGCTTCAAGATGTTTTTTAGATTTACATATTGATTAATGAAAGGTATTTTTGCTGAAAAATGTGGTATTTAATAAAAATGATCTAAAGTTCTCATTTTGGGAATTCTGTATTATAAATTTAAGACAAGCGTTACATATTATTTCAGGTTCTTATAGACATTGAGTGGGGTGCGTTTGGTGATAATGGTGTATTAGATTTTATGAAAACTGATGTAGATAAAGAAATTGATTTAGAATCTCTTCTGCCCCATAGTTTTACGTATGTATCATTAATTTCATATAATATTCATCATATTGTTCCTATTATTATCATCTTGTCTTCTTAAACGTATATTTTTTAACAAGAGTTCATAAATTTTCTATAATTTTGTTCAACTTAATATTTATTATCAAACTTCGAAGTGTTTCAGAGGATTTACTCTTAGAACAAACATCAAAATTTTAATATTTGTTTAGTTTTATTCAGGTTATTGGCTTCATCTTGTTTAAAAAATTATTTTTAAAAATTCAATAGTTTTATTAAAATTATATCAACTAAGTTTTTTCACTTATGCTTTGTTTTTGTTAGCCAAATGTATGTTCAAGTAAAATATGATTCTTTTATGTTGTATAAAAATATCAATCAAATAAGTTGAGTATTAAGTTGTCTCTATGCATGTGATTACATTATTGTAAACTTACATTATTTAGGAAAGAATGTATAGATATTGAAGTAAAATATAAGATACCATCTGTGGATCAAAACTTTGTTAAAACAATAAATAATTTTAGTTTAATGCCATAAGAGATAAAAGTTAAAGTAAAATAAAAAATGAAGTTCTCTAGAAACAACATATAAATCCCAAATCAACAAGTTATAAAAGACAGATAAATCATAAAAGATATGCGGAAGTAATAGTGGTAAATGAAAAAGGGAATAATAATTACTAAAGTAGAATAATAATTGCTTATTTCTTTCTGTATTATTTACTGAGAAATTTTTAAAAATGGTTTTTTTCAGCTGACGAGTAGATGAAGTAAAATGTGTTGGAAGAATGGAATGTGATCCAAATTAATTAAATTATATTGCTAGTTATGGAAAAGCAATTGCCAATGCTTAAGTTGAAAAAATGATGAAATCATCAAAAATGTTTGATTAAATTTAATATTTTTGAACAGATTTTATAATGTTATTTATTTATTTTCTCTTTGACATTGTTTCATTTTTTTTATTCATAGTTAAAATTCTAAGTTTATCTTAAGAATCAATAAATAATTGAAAAGTATTAACAAATATTTTATTTTTCAGTACAAATTTGTTTCTTTAATGTGTGTCCTGCTGGTTTAAAAGCATTTTATTTGTTGCACCCTAAATTTTTATTAACCTCTTGAAAGTGTCTTTATTATGAATATTTAGTATTTATTTTACAGCTCTTACTAGTCAAGAAGAACAGGAAATACCTGGAATTTCTATATCATACCTAGAAAATAACCAGTCTTATATTTGTCAGTAACAGTAATTTATTAAGATTCAAGTTAAACAATTCTGGCTGCTACTGCAATTATTCCTTGTACAAATTATGCATTTCAGTAAAGCTTTTTCATCATTTAGTGATATTTTCTTGCTCTCAAAGCCTAATGTTTGACATTAAAATAAAAAGGAATTATGTTTTTCCTATAAAAAACTACATTGTATGGGGAAAATATGGCCTGCAATAACATTAAATATTTCTTAAAATACCTGAAAAAGTCAAAAAATTTTATTTCTGAAATCTGAGTCGGAACCCTGTTAACTTAATAAAATATTACTTCTTAGCTTTTATATGAATTTTGTAAAAAAGAAAATGAATTTTTTTCAAAATAGATGTAAAAATCAGGCAACACAGTTTCAATTAGAATGCAATATAGTTTTTTTTTCAAGCTAGTGGATTTGAAGGATTTCATTATTATATAAATTAGTATTATATTCATTACTATACTCATTACTATATTCCAGTACATTATTATATTCATTATTATATAAATAGTTTTTGTAAAGTTCAGAAACACATGTTACTTTTTTATTAATGACAATTAATAAATGTAACTTTTTAGGAAAAGTATTAAGTTACAACAACAAAAGGAGAAAAAAACATGTAATTTGTTATGGGTGAAATATATTAAATTTAAACTTTTCAAATTAAAAAAGGAAGCTTTGAGATTCATAACAAAAATGTACAATAAGATTGAAGGCTTATTTTTAGAAAGCAAACTGAATAAGCTACTAACATTTTTATAAGGTATTTTTCGTAAACAAAGTTACTTACAAAATTTTTTTTTTTTTCAAATCAGCTAGAATTTATTTTTGTATTAACGTAAAAAAAACAAACCTAAACCAATAACTTCTTATTTTTTCTAATACTAACTATACTACTGCTTATATCTTGAGATTACCAGATTCACAGAATATCATCTTCCTTCCAAAATTAAACTTGTTGATTGGTAAAATAAACCATTTTTTGTCCTCAATTTTTATATTAACTTGTAGTTCATTGATAAGGTTTAAACTTAATGATAATTTAGTTTTATTTCAAACATTTATCAACTATCTTTTTTTCTTCTTTTTTTTTAACCTGTGTGCTATAATACAGTTGAATAGAATATTTTATCACATTAAACTGGATTTCTTAAGCATCCATTGTGCATTCTTGTCCACTGTAAAATTTCAGAATATTTTAAATTTGTTTTAAATAATATGATTTTAATTCTTCCAATTTTATTTCAGATTTGAGAAACTCTTTGCTGGAAGGTATATCGGTAGTATTGCAAAAAAAGTTATATGTAAACTTATTGAAAAAGGTGTTTTGTTTGGATTAAGAAAGGACTTACCCAAAGACTGGATATTTACTGCAGCAGATGTTTCTAACACTTTAGAGTTAGTGACAATTACTATGCTTTTTAAAGATGTAACTTTTCTAGTTTTTTTGCATTGCATTAAAACATAAAAAATTAAATATTTATTGGAAAGTAGATAGATTAAATATGTTTTTTTGAATTCAGAAATAATAATAAAAACAAGGGATTGGTGAAAATTTTTGATGTAGCAAGAAAGATGCATATGTTAATTGTAGAATAATCACCTAAGTATTTTTTCACTCTTGCAATATTCTACTTTTAATGTTTCACAAATGTGCTTGCTTCCAGGTCACTTGTTGAAAATCACTTGTTTGTGAAGTGATTTTCTAGGGAATAAAAAAAATTATATTGAAATAAATGGTCACATACAAACTTTTGACTTTGCTCTTCTAGAATTTCAAA
This sequence comes from Parasteatoda tepidariorum, assembly GCF_982258835.1. Classification (NCBI taxonomy): domain Eukaryota; kingdom Metazoa; phylum Arthropoda; class Arachnida; order Araneae; family Theridiidae; genus Parasteatoda; species Parasteatoda tepidariorum. The sequence goes on along the minus strand of NC_141765.1, from coordinate 48,235,627 downwards.
AGAGACTTCTTCATGTAATAGCATATTAGAAGAAGGGCTGTTATTAAGAGTCATATTATTTAGCCTAGACTAAATATTAAATGAATACTTGGTGTAAAAATAACTCTTAATTGTTTTGTTGATTTTATACAAAATACTCTCTCCCCATCTTTTTCATTGCTACTAATTCTAACATTATATACAAATTTTTGGCACAAATATCTCGAAAATTATAAATCAACTTTGATGAGTTTTTCTTTTTTATGTCTAGCTGTATGTAATTAACTTCAATAACATAGTTCAAATAAATTTTCTTTGATATTTTATTGGGGAGATTATGAGAGAAGTCTAATATTTATTAATAATTTTTTGGGTTATTTTTGTTAAAAATTTGTTTGTTTTTTTCCCATGAGGTGTCAAAAAACTAGGGAGGATGCCTTGGGTTTCTAAAAACAAAAAGGATTCTCTAAACATTTCTTATTGAATATCAATTAAAGGAAAAATGAAGTTATTTGTTGACTGAATTTTTCTTCCTTGGTTAACAAACTTAATTTGGCTTTTAATTAGAATGAATGCCTTTGAAAATCTTCAAAAATTTTACATCCATTACTGTTAATTTCATAAGAAATTGACAGTGCAAATGGGGCACAATTACTTAACTGTTTCATTTTGAATGTTTGTTTGCCTTATAAATAAGGTGATCTTCAAAGTAAAGAACGAGGTTAAACTGGTTCCACTATGTAAACATCTTTGAAGAAGAGAAAACTTCTTTACACACTTTCGAACTGGGTTTTTTTTTAAATTCAGAGCAAAAAAAAAACTTTTAGGAGGAAAATATTTATGTTTTGGCCTTAAGCTTGGTTAACTGTTAACTTAGTTATGTTACAAAAGGAAAATTTGACTAGTTGTTCATTTAGCCACACTATCGTATACTGAACATTTTTGTCTAAATAATAAACGTTGTTCAATATCTAGAAATGTTTACTAACTAATTCTTGGAATGGTTTCTTGCTTAAATCTATCTCAAAAATTAAGTTACAATGATGCATGCATACTTATTCAATAGCATGATCATACCTTGTAGATTCTTTTGTGAAACAAATGTAGTAGTCAATTTTTCTTACAACAACTTGTGCTAGCTTAATACATTCAGGTGAAGGGCCATAATCCTGAATATTTTTTTGATTTTGTGTTTGGTGCAAGATATACATCTCTGGTTTTATGTGTTTTAACTTCACAATAAGAATGTTCTGATTTATTTTTGCAGAGCTGTTTTCTTAAAAACTAATTATAAATTTAGAAATTAATTTTATTAGTGTGATTGTCACTTTCATAATGTAAAATGTCATAAATTTATTAGCAATATTTTTTATGTGCAGGGAAACAAGTAAACAAGTCATTTTGGATATCATGAAAAGCAAAGGATTTAATGATATTTCAGAAGAGGATGCAGAAATTCTGCATTATGTCTGTACTATTATTTCAATTCGTGGAGCACTTCTTGTTTCTATTTGTAAGTTGCAAGCATGTTATGTGCATGTTAAAATCTTCATCATCTGAGTTTAAATTTAAAAGTATATGATCTCTGATTTTGGCTTATATTGCTTTGATAATTTTACTGTCCAATTATCAAAATTAGATTCAATAATAGGTTTAAGTTATTTTATAGATTTTACAGATTGTCGATATTTTATTATGTTGTAAATTTATTTTTTAATTTATGTATTTGTTTCATGTATTATATGTGTTTCATGTTTATATTACATAAACTAACAAATACATAGTTGTACCTAATGTAACTTTTTAACTTAAACTATGAAACAATTTTACTGTATTGATGCTAATTATTGTTCTGTAACTGTAACTCATTTAACACATGTAACCCAACATGTAACTCATTTAACACATTTAACACCTGTGATTCTGATCCATAAGCTGTATCTACTGTAAGCATTAGGTTAAATATGAGAGAACAGTGATAAATTTTAATTTGACTTCTTGGAGCCCGGCTTAAAAGCCATTTGCAAAAGAGAGAACTTTCATTGAAGCTTTTCTTTGTAAGGAAGAAAACTTGAAATTTTAGATTTTGCTCTGTTCATGCACAAAATTTTAGTCTCATTTTGCAAAACTTATTCTAACAATAGATTGTAAAAAGAACCTGGTTTATGTTTTAAATTCATTACCTTACCTATTTTTAAAACAGGAATTTTTTTTATGTAAATTGTGCATAAAGAGAGAAGGGAGAGCAAAATGGCATAATTGTATAAACAAAGTTCTATAATATATAGCTGTAATTAAATAAACTTTAATTTTTTCAGAGTTTCAAATTTTATAAGTAGTTTGAATTGCATATTTTTTTTGAAAACTGCTGCTCTTTAAAATATATAATCAAGTAAATATTAAATGTTAAAATTTTGTTGGAATAGTATAACTATGCAAAACCTTTCAAACTGCTTTCTAGTTTAGAAAAAAAAAATGGAAAATGAAGAAAATATATCTGGATGCTTTTGTTTCCTGTAGAACTCAAATGTTATTGAAAGTTAAAAATAATTTATTTTTGTAACTGCAGTTAACAGTTGATGTATACATTTAGTTTCATATAGTATCAAGTTTTGAAAAATGTTTAATACATAATATCTTACTTGTATGTTATATATAACAAATTTCAATGTAGATTGTTGATTGAAGATTGTTGATTAGAAATTTTGCATTATTAAATATTTTTTTTTTATTTTTTTATCAAAGAATAAATTATTAGCCCATTACTCGTAGTTAATATTACTTTGAAAAATAGATTAGAAGATTTTAATGCAAGCTCAGACATAAATGAGTTTTAATAAATTTTTTGAATTATTTTATGCATCGATTACTTTATAATGTATAAAATAGTTAGAAAAATTGTTTTTTTTAGACAGATAGTTTTTTACTTATCTTTACTTTAATGATTTTTAGTATCAAAACATTATAGTTAATTTTAATAAATCTTCTGTTTTAAAAAGCAATTATGTTCATATTTAGATTACAATATACTATCCATATTTTTGTTTTAAACTGATAAATGAGAGACCTATAAGTCATGATATATCTTTAATTTTTTTTTTTTTTTATTAAACTAATAATTAGGTTAGAACTAATGTTAGACTGCTTTTGTTTTTTGTTCTAGGTCTTGCAAATTGTTTGAGGAGAATGAACAAGGAAGATGTAACCATTGCCATTGATGGATCATTATTTAAACTTCATCCAAAATATGCTCATTACATGAACTTATTTATAGCTGCCTTGGCACCAAAACATAAGGTAAGTACAATTTATTGTAGTAATTAAAATAGTTTGGTTTTAAAGTTTACAAGGTGCAGAATTAAATTAGTTGAATTTGAAAAAAAATGGAAAATTTAATGCAACACTTAGAACAATATGGATTAGTTGGCTATGTATCTTTGCATATAGAATGACTACTAATTTTCCGCTAGAAATTTTCTTAACTTTTCAATTATAGTCCAAACTTTTATAAGATACATTGCTAATAAAGTTTATACAATCTAGAATGTAAATGAATCAAAAGCTATTAAATTATGTAGAATCCATTCTCAAGAAAGCATCCAAATAAAATTACTTAATAGTTTTTTAAAATCTTTGATTTAAATTTCCAACCTTGACTTGAAAAAATATATCATGCTTCACTGTGTTAATATTAGCCCCAGTGGCTGAAGCTGAAATGAGACACCAAAAATAAGGAAGCGAATGATGTTTGAACTATGAAAATCTTGTTGGTGACTTGGTGAAATGCTTTTGTGTCATAGGTTGCATTAGGTCGTTAAAATACACTTCTTGGACTCACATTTAGATTTCTTTCTTTAAGATCTTGGTAGAGTTAGTGATTACTAGGACATGTCTGTTTTAAAAGCATTTCTTTGTAATGGGTGTGATAGAATAGAAGTATGCTAGCTGAATATTACCAATCTGTTATCAGGGACACACCAACAGAAAACAACAATATCATCCAAAAAAATTATTTTATTGTTAAAATTTTCTATATTTAAGCCTCTGTTTCATTTCTTTGTAATTATTGGTATAATTATGAGCAGTAGATCTCTTACAAAACTGGTATGTAATGGACGGTTTTGATTCATGAATCAAGAGCCTTTATTCAGAATCATAAAAGCTTCATTTAAATGACAAAAAAAGTATAGATTTGTTATTTAGTGTGTTTTTTAGAACACATTTTCTTAATTTTTTTTCTTTAAATACTTTGAATAAATTTGTAATGTGTATTAACAGAATGATAAATTTCTTTCAAATTAAGCACCCTTTTAAATTACAAAAAAATTTGGCCTTTTTTTAAAAATATGTCTTTTTTTTTTTTAGTATGAGCTGAGCTCTATTTTTATTTTTTTTTTGTTTAAATATTTTTTTTGTTTGTTAAATTTTGCTCTTCATTGTAAAATTGAATAGTTGAAATTTAATTGTTTACAAAATTTTATTAATTACAGTTTTGATTAATTATCACAAGGAGTGAAAGTTTTAAAAATGGGAACTAGTATCATAAAATTTTGTAATTGATTTTTAAATTGTATGCAAGATGCAGAATGTTGAAATTATATTGCATTAATCTAATTTTAAATGAGGAAGAAACTTTTTACAAACAATTAAGTAGAAGATTTTAAAAATGCTTCACTAAACACATTCTTGTAGAAAAAAACAGTGAACAATCTAATATTTTTTGTAAATGTCTTTGATTCATCTTGTCCTCAAACAAAAATAAATATTAGTGTTGCAGTGTGGGTCTGTCATATGACAATTTATGTAACTTGTTTTTGGCTGTAGATCTATTTAGAACTAATAAATAGATTTGTAAATTTTGTGATTGTGCTAAAACCCAAAATATTTCATCTGATATAACAGGCAAAAAGTTTGCTTATTGAAACTCTTTCTTTTATTCAATAACTATGCTGACAGAAAGCATTATATGATTCAAATTTAGATTGTTATGGTGACATGCTCTTTTCATTCTTGCAATGTAGTATAATAAATGTAAAAAAAAGTTTTAAAAAAAATTTAGTTTTCAAAATTATATTTTAATGTTTCTTTAAATTTCTTATTTCAAAACTTTTCATGGCAATCTTTAAAAAACTGACTAACTTATGAACTAATTTTAACTTACTAAGAATTGTAAGGTTTTCTTTCTTTTAGTTTCAACTTATTCTTGCTGAAGACGGTAGTGGTAAAGGAGCAGGTCTTGTAGCTGCTGTTGTGACTTCTCTAAACACATCAGTTTTGCATAATTAAAATTAAAATATTTTCAAGTTTAATATAACTCCAAAACAAAGATTCTGTATTTTTATCAGAGCATAACATTGTTTTGTTGCCCAGTTACATTGATTTGTTACTTCGTCTATAAATTTGTTATCCAGCATATTTGCTCAGTTTTCATTTTAATGGTTATTGTTCTTTAATAAAAATATTTTGTTATTTCTACAGCTTCATATTTGTTTTATCCTTTTAATTTTATTAACTTTAATAAATAATGTAACAGTTAAGCTTTTAACAACACAAAATTTAACTTATTTTAAGAACTTTTTTAAGTTTCAATAAGCAAATTTTAATATTAATAATTTTAATATTTTATTACTTAAAGGACAATCCAAAAAATTAAATCTTAAATGTACATTTAATTTTAACACTACATTTGTATGTACTTGTGATATTATTTTAAAAGAAAAAAGTATTAAACATATTAAATAGTTCAATCAAATTATACTTAAAGTGATGCATTTTAAAACGTTATGCTAAGAATAGGGGATAGAGCAGAATTATTGTTAATTAAGACTAACTTGAAAGAGCAGGTCTTGCTAAAATTGTAAGAAACTTTTCATACTATTATTTATACTCATTACAAATGTATTCAAAATGTAAAAAGAAATTTTACGAATGAAAAAGAAATTTTACATTTATATATGCATACGCAAGGGGCATTCCAAGTTGACAACACTTTAAATCCTTGTAAAAATTAAATAGAAAAACTATACATATTAGGGGTTACAAGTTGATATTTAAGTGAGAAAAAATAAGAACATTTTCAAACTTTATCCAATCATGAATGAGGTCAATGTAAAAGTAAAGGAGGGATTTAAATAATCTAAGTTAGTTTAGGTTGATACTTAAAGGTGGTTCTTAATTAAAGATAAATGCATTCTTGACCCACTAAGCAATTAAAATGGGATTTTTTATGATTCTTATCCTTCATTTGTTTCTTATTATCTTAATGATTAGTCAGAGTTTGAAAATGTTATTTTTTCTCAGTTAATATTAATTTGTGTCCACTAATGGACAAATTTAACTTTATTTTTTAAAAGGATTAAAAAATAAATAAGAGTGGTCATTACAGAATAACCTCCATCTTACTTATAATTTAACCTTTCAAACTATCGCTTTTTTCATCCTATTACCAGTCTGCTTAGTTGCTGTCACCAAGGTGCACACTATTTTTTCTAGAAGTTTATCTCAATTCATTTTTACCCCTGCTGGAGCATAAACCATCGAGAAGGTTCTAGGTGGCTATTTCTTGAACCACCTCGAATAAACCAGGTTTTCGAAGAATTTAATGCCTCTTTTCAAGGACGTAGGTAAGGGTGTGATTAATCAAACACCCCCATTGTAAATGTAAATTTTTAATATTTTCTCAAACTCATTCTTTAAAAAATATATTCAAGGAAAATTTCCATTATTAAAGCTTTTTTTAGGTAAATATACACCTTAAAAATCATTTTACCAAATCCAAGGTATCCCTCCACATCATTACTTACTAGGTTAACCAATTCTTTCTTACTAGGGGAAAATGTTCACAACTTCAAATTACCCTGCTTTTTCTATACTTATCTTGATAGCTATGAGGGATATCTATAGGTTAGAAGAGAAAATAGCTTGTTTATTAGAATTTGGTGTAAAAATGGGACAAAGGGAAAATTTCTTGGAATTTTAGGGATGCCTTTTGAGGACTGAAACAAGATGAACTGGTGGATGGAGGGTGCTCTAAGAGTGGTCATAACTTATAAATAAGTTTAAATAGGAGGTGACATTCAAATAACACACTTTTTCGACATTCAGCCAGTAAACTTTTACTAAGATGCTCTCAAATTTTGTTCAAACTTTCTGGTTGTCTTCAGAACCTTTAGTATATTATTTAAATATATTTTTATTTTAATTTAAGGAAATATTTTTTGATACATTAATGTATTTTCCTTTTATTACATTTTATTCAATTTTTATTAATAAATTAAATTCTATATTTTAATTGTGACACTTTGTTGTGAAAATATTTTTATTTATTTTAAATGAGTTTTTTAATAAATTCAAAAAACACTTTCAAAGAATTTTATTTATTTGGAGGCAAGTATCGATTTTATTCAGTTATGTGATGCATGTAAATGCTGAAACTGGATTGGATTTTAATGATTAAGTGCCAATATATTTCATAAATTAATTCTTTTAATTTTTATAATCGTTTCATTGTTATATTTGTTACAACTGTTATTAAAAATAAAAAGATACTAAATTTTACAGAGGCAATAACTCTAAATTTCTGATTAAGAAAATTAAAAAAATTTTCTGGTTGACAACTGAAAATCTGCTCTGATTTAAATACTTTTAGGTAATGTGTATGGAATTAAAACATGTGAGTTAATTAAAACAGTGAAAATGAAGTTAATAAATAAAATGAAACAAATCATTTTAAAGTCAGTATTATTTTCATTGAAATAAGGTTGCAAAGAAATTTTGCATTATGATGAAGTTTAAAAATAAAATGTTTTCTCTTATATGAATGCCACCCTAAATTTTGATCATAAATTTTTACATTGGAAATTGCATGAAAGTTTTGATTTGGAATGTAATTATTGTAAGAAAAAATTTTATTATGTGCAATTCATTATTTTTTTCTAATAACCACATTGAGAGAAATAGACAAAAAATAAAAAAAAAAGAGATGAAAGCCATTGAAAAACATTGTTTAAAATAAACACTTTTTATATAACATCTATTTTGATATTTTTATTAAAACTTATAATTGAAACAAAAGCTATTTTTGTGGAAATTCCAATGTTTCAAAAACAATTGTTCATCAGTATTACTTTTTTCTGGAAATTATGTTTTTCTTACGAATTAAATATTTCATTATAAAATAAGAGAATTATGCAGATCTGAACCTATGATATATTCATCTTCTTTAAAATTCTCATAAAATTTTCATGCATCGATATCTATATTATAAAAATCATGATTTGGCTAAATGTAAAGTATATTACAAGAGATGAAATCGGTTATACTGCTCTAAACGCAACTGTTATTACGAACTCAATGAAAAACAATCAAGTCTGGTGTTAGAATAATAGAGAAATCAAATGAAATAAGAGAAAAAAAAATTGCTAATGTTACTCAGGGCCGTGGGACACGTACCTATCTGAAAAAGATAAATCCTACAGGCAAAAATACTTCAGTAGATGGCAAATTTTTTATTAAAAAAAATCAAACCTTGAAATAACATCATGAAATGTTTTCTTTGTAATATTTTACATTTAACGTTTGTTCTTTTCCTAATGCAGTAGTTTGGCTATTTTCCTGATGCAGCATACAGTTATAAATTAGTAATAAGTACTAACAAAATTAAAAAGCATTTTTCATTAAAAGTGTTAGCTGTTACACAAGTTTTTTGTTCGCTTTCCTACTTATTTTAAAAAAACGCTAATTTATTATTCATGTAGTTTTAAAATCAATATTGTAAATTAATCGAATGAGTTTGAGAAATGGAGGATAAATAGAACAATTGTTTTCATCTCAAATTCTATTCCTACTTTAATTTCTTTGCTCATTAGTAGAAATATCAATAATATTTTACTGTCCCTTAAAAAATTTACTTGTCATCTTGCCTAGAAGTTTATTAGACATTTTTATGTAATCGAAAATGTTTCTTAAAATGAAAGAAATTGTAAATGACAATCGAAACTGTAATAGCTCAGGGACTCTGAACCGAAACTTTTCCAGGATTCAACAGAAAATGCTCAGTGAATTTAGCACATAACGCATAAAATAAAGCTTATGCGTACTTTGTGTCAAAAGATTTAAGGTGAAATTTTTTAGTGAATTTTTTCTAGTAGGCATCCAAAAAATTATTAGAACATGTATAAATAACATAGAAAACTAATGAAAGTCTCTTTACTTGATTAAAACTCTAATTTAATACTTAAGTTACTTTTAAATGCGAGTTTTCTGTTGTTAAATTAATGGAAAATCTACATCAACCTTCATACCATTTATCCTCTGGGAGCCATATTAAATTTTCCCCGTCCTGGAGTTGAATGGGACATTCGCAGATGATTTTTTAATTTCCTTAGAAAATGGATCCTTAGGAAATCCTTAGAAAATGGAACTTATAGTTTAATAATTATGAAGGCTTTATGTACAAATTTGTGCTTGTACCTATTTACGCATCTGATGTTGTAAATAAGTGGGACATTGTTTCCTATGTATTATTTTACGCTGAGTCAAATGAGATTATACACGGATTAATAGGGTGAACAGTTTAAAAGTTGAAAGCGGTTCTATGCATAAAAAGTGCTATTTTTGTCATTGTTTTGCACACGTTTTTCTTTGATATCTAGGGACTATCTGCACATATAAGGTGTATTTCACGATTTTTTTACAGCATTGAATGAGATAAAATTGGAGTAGATAAAGTAAATAGTTTTGGAGTTACATGGTTTTCTTCACAATAAGTGTGATTCAAAAATAGAACATTTTATACCTATAAAAAAAACTTTCAATTTGTGAAATATTAGCGTTTTTTTATTTGTTTTTGGTCTCATTCGATTAAATGTTATATATATATATATAAATATTGGAAACAATACCTCACTTGTCTGTTTAGCAGTGTAAGTTGTGTAAATAAGTACTTGTACAAAATTGTATTTTCTGTACACTTATAACTTCTAAACCATTAGTCCGATCGTCTCGGGATTGGTCTCATACAATTTAGCGTGGAAAATTTGCTTTATATGTTCAGATAGTTCTTGGATATCTATGTAAATTGTATACATAAGTCCGTGTCAAAAGAAGTACTGATTATGCATAAAAACACATGCAACTTTTGAACTATTTGTTCTATTGACTTGTGTATAGTCTCATTTAATTTACCGTAAAAGAATACATGGGAAACACTTGTTTAAATAGCAATATCAGATGTGTAAATAGGTACAATAAATTTAGGGCTGCAGGTTTGACGCGGCGCGAATTTCCGCGATAGTTCCGCGAAATTGTCATCTTTTTTCCGAAAATCCGCGAATTTCTCGATATGTCTAGACTTGCGCGAAAATTGCTTAAAATTTAAATTTTTTTTTTTTTCATTTTTTATTTATTATTTTTATTAAACAGAATTTTTTATTTTTCTGAACCTTAAATTGAACATGTAAAATTGATTAGATATTTAGGGGAGTGAATCAATAGCAAAATGACATGAAAATAGTTCAGAGATAAGAGATAATCACAATCTTGTCAACTAAGGTGGTCTTTCTACACTTAGGGAGGGTAATTACCTTCCTGAAGTCAGTAAGAGTACAAAAGAAATTGGAATCACAAAAGAAGGAAAATGTTATAAATCGAATCTTTGACAGAAAAATTGTTATACATGCTATTGCACTCAGCAATGAAATTTTTACTGCCTTTCTACATATCCAGTTAATTTTTCCTAGGCGGCTTTTTCTGATTTCTTAAATATGGATCAGTTTCTTAGATGAAGGGGGAAGGGACTAGTAGTTTGAATGTAGAATGTTTGAGTTTTCACAGCAATTACTTCTTACAAAGCAACGGTCAAGGAATTGCGCGTTGGTGAAGGAAAATTGATCGAGTTTTGGAAATTAAAGACCGAACGCTCCAAAATTGGCAAAAGTGGCGTTGATGCAGAAAGATCGCTTTCTAAGTATAAAAATGTATTAAGTGATGAAAGACGAAAGATAAAGGAGAATAATCGGACAACGTACAATACTTTGTACCAAAATTCTGTTCATTTAAATAAAAATATTAATATTGCTTGAAATTCAAAGAAATGCTTTTGTTGTGTATTTTTAAGCTTTTTTTTTATTATTTGTGCAATTTCTGTCTTTTGCATCATTTATATAATAAATTTTTAGAATTTGTGTAATTTTCAAAATTTTCCGCGAATTTGGGGTCTTTTTTCCCGCGACAAACTTGCAGCCCTATAAATAGTAAATAGGTACAAATTTGTACTTTTTTTATATATAAAACCTTTTATAGCTTCTTAGTCTCTCGGGATTAGTCTCATATTAATTCAGTGGAAAAATATAAGTCGGAAAATATGCTTCACTTGCTTGTCAAGAAGAAATTTAATTCTTCCTTTCAAATCACCACCATTTGTATAATGGGGTTATGCCTGCACATCGTAAATAATAAGTAAACTAGTAACCATTTGTTAAAGTTACAAATTGAGACCTACGTCCTGAGACTAAGGATGATACAATAATTTCGATAAAGTAAGCCCATTTCTACAATTATGTAGACGGTGTTTTACGATTACTGTTAATATATTTTTTAAAATCCTTGTAAAAAATTAAACAAGAAAGTTATACATATTGAAAATCGCAAATTAGTATTTAAGTTTAAAAAAAAAACGTTTCTAAACTATGACCTTTCAATATTGACATTAATAAAAGCAAACGAGCAACTAAAATAATCCATAAATTTTTTCCAGATTGGCGAATGTATTTCAGGCCCACACTTTTAATCAATAAACACATAGACAAAACAATGTTTAAATTGTTTTCGATTTCAGTTCCAATTCAATTAATCCTAAATTGGCGATCGAAATGGGCTGCAGGTGGCGTAGAGTAGAATTCTCTACCTAAGGCAACACTTCACATGCTTTCCACATTAGAGTGTGGAGAGTCATAGAGGAAGGAAGTACGTTCATTTCTCTCTTGATTTTCATATAAATTAAAATCTTTTAAGTTGGAAAACTATATAGAACTGAAGACTACATTAAACATAGTTCTAAAGAAAAACATCATGGAAATTTTAAAAAATATTTTTATTCAATAAAAAGGAAAAATATTAAGAAAAAAGAAAATATCGTAGTACATTCCTATACAACTGAAAAGAAGAGGAGAGGGAAGGGAGAAGCAGGACTAAAGAGAATAGAAGGGCTGGTTCACTCCTTTGAAGTATCTTTCGCCGCGCCGATCCTCCAACGTCACTCTAGTGACGTCACTTTGGCGCAAAGCTCGCACTTTTACTTCAAGAACGGAGCGTTTGGCCTTACTAGCTCTAACTAATATTGGATAATTTCTTTTTGCGAGATATTCTAAGACATTTGTTATTTTCTATAATGACTTTCCTCAGTTTTTGCAGTGAATTTACAGGAATTTAAAACTATTATCGAAATGCCAGTTTGCGCGATTGCAACTTGCAAAAATTCTGATATAAAAACAAAAGGAAAAAGTATAATTTTTCGCGTGTTCCCTAAAGTAAATGAACAACTATGTAAAGAATGGATTCCGAAATGACACAGTTAATATAAAACAGCAATACGTTTATTCTGTCGTAAAGAACTTTTATAAAAATTCATTATCTAAATAGAAACCGCCTCTTTACTTCATAAAGAAAGGCAGGTGAAAAGAATTCAAAAATAGATAAAGTCAAAGAAAATTAAAATGTAAGTAAAAAATATAAATAAAATATATAGTTGAAATTCTCCTAATTTCATAACATATTTTTTAATATAGTTATTCTAAATATTTATGATTTTTTTTTTAAAAATTTTATTCTCTTCAATTTAAATATCTATAAATTATATCATCGTAAATTTAAATGTCTATAAACAATTGTAAAATTTCTAATGTCATTATGAACCTAAATTATTATTTTGTTTCAGTAATTAGCGTTTAAGATTGATGTTTCCTAATGATTAAGTATGAACCAATTGTTATTAACGATATATTTTAAAATCAGGGATTCTAAATTTAACTTAACTTATCTTTATAAAAGAATATGTAGATAAAAAAAGTGTCGATATACGCCTTCATTTTTCTTAATAGTTAAAGTTAAAACTGAACTTTTTAAAATAAAGTATTTATCGTGTCATTTTCACCAACTAGCAAAACATTTTTATAAGTTTAAAATGGTATTTTTTTAATATGATAACCAAGAAAGTTTTTTTTTTGAACTATGTTTATGAACGGAAATAATGTGTTAATTACGTAAAGTTTGAAGGCTAATAACCAGAAAAAGTCTAACTTATTTTTACAAAGAGAAAGATGCAAAGTTATCATATCTTTGCTTGCGATCTCCGAGATCTGTGGACACAGTGACGTCATGAGGAGGGAAATCGTAGCTTCAGCTCTAAGAGCGGAGTGAACTAGCCCTTGTATTCTCATTAGCCCTGAGGGAGAAGGGCCAAAGGCATGAAACCGGTCTCTCCACAGATGGCGTATTCGAGCGTTGCGATCGCCAATAGTGGCAGTTAAGATTTTTTATCACATGTCTCCAACTTACTTCACTTACATTTATTTAAAAGAATAAAAAAAAGTAGAGGTACCCTTAAACTTCCCTGAAAATCACACTTAAAGAAATGGGGGAGGGAAATGTCTTGTTTTAATATTCTTGGTTGCAAAAGTTTTGTATTTAGAACATTGAATATTTTTTTTATCACTAAACACATAGAGAAACGCAAAACATGGATTTCAGTATTTTATTTCCCCCAGAAACATCTGCGATAAAAGTAATAATAATGTTGTAAATTTAAACTTTTCTCGCTTTCTCCAGACGGGAAGAAGCATGATGCAGCTCTGTCAGTGAATACTGAAAACTATTCCACGCAATAATTTAATTTTTAAACCAAAAATATACACCAGCAAGTAAAATGTAAAACACTAAACATTATAACATCAACTTCCAAACAATTACTATGCTCGGAACAAAATAAGCCAAAAATAGAACAGAAAAAATTATACACAAGCTTTTTTTCGTTTGCCCCAAAGAATTGGTAACAGACCTATGGATTGGGAAGTCTTAACCAGAGCAGTCGATAAGGTAAAGCATTTATCTAGAACCACGTCTCGGTGATATTCGAAGAAAAAAAAAGTTAGTAATTCTAAAATTTTCTGTGTTTCCTTTTATTCATTAATAAAACCATAAATAAATCAAATAATCGAAATCCATAAATAAATCAAATTTGTGGATTTAAAAAATAAGACTTGTTTAAACTTTCTTAGATTAATATTAAGTAAGCTTTTATAATTCCTCAATTATAAAAGCAAAAAGTGTCTTTAAAATACACGAAATTAAATTTGAAATAGAAAATAGAGAAAATACAAAATTGTTCTCTTTTGGGCGTGTAATCGGGGTGGGGTAGAAAAAATATATTTGTTTAAAAAATATTGATTCATTTTCCCAAAATCGCAGCAAAAAGAGAATATTTGAGTGGTTCTTTATTTACGTCTCATTAGAACTGCACTAAAGGTCTGGGAAACATCTCTTATGACTATTTTGATCCTCTGCAGAAAAGATTAGCCTCGCGCGAAGTCGCGAGCGATATGTTAGAACAGTTCAATGAGGACCGTACTGCCTACCATCGGCCCCTACGCAGGCTGATCAAAGTGGTCACCAACCCTCTCACTGACCGCTACCAGTGATGCTTGACTTCGGTGCTCTACTGGGAACCGTGTCTTTGCAATAAGTCCAGTGGGTAGAGAATATTTCAAGAGCCTCGAAAAATATTTTGCGCAAAGTTTAGCGATTTTGCACATTCTATCCAATTACGCAAAAACGTAGAATTCTTGGAGCAAGATTAGAAACTGTTAGGGGTGGTGTGAAAAACACGGTCGACGCAATTGACCAATTGTTCCGCTCGGGTTCGATAGTTGAATGTTTTATAAGAAGAACTTTCTCGTTAGGGTTAAAAATAGCTCCGTGCATGTGATTTTCTGGTCTTTTTACTGATTTCAGTTATTTTTAAGTAAATAAATTGCTGTATGCAACTAGACAGTAATACTATTTTACTATTTTTTTAAATTCTATTTGTGGTTCACTTTTTCTAGATTTATATTGATAAATTGTTTATAAATCAAATTTTTTCTTTAATAAGAACTACTTTATTTATTTCCCATAAATCGAGTGGTGATCTCGAATTTTGCTTTTATTAGCATATATATTTAATAAACTAGGTCTTGAAGTAGATCAATTTATTTTCAGTACATTACATTACTCGGAAATTGCTTAGTTTCTCATGGCTTAAATCGGTGAAGTGAGCAAAACTAATCTCTTAATCCAGAGAGACCAAAAGTAATTCTTTGAAAATGCATTTACATTGAAATTTTAAAAGTATTAACCTTTTATAATTTACACTGATGAGCAACTGAATTACAGATTAACGCTGTTTTGGAAATTATATGACTTTGCTTCTTATTTATGCATATATGGCTAGCACTGGAGATGTTAAACAGTTGTTTGAAATGCAAGTATGGGTAAATCTTGTGCTTTCGGTCACAGACAAACACAAGGTGCTAAACGCCATTCCATTTCCGAAAGCGTCAGAGTTCTAAGACTTCATAAATCTACTATTTGCAAGAGATTCCAAGAATGCATGGATGGTGTGAAAAAAAAACTAACGATCTGGCAAACTACAAAGCCTTGAACGAGCTTGGTGCGTGCGTGACGATTCAGTCATATTGTATCTGGCCAGCGAAATCAAAAAGTGGCTAATATTACCACTTTTTTTTTTTTTTAAACGGTTACCTCCAGAGCAGGGCGTTTCTGTCCCGCCCTTACGTTTCCTGTTTACTTTCCTTGCCTTTTCCTTTATGTTTTTCTCTTTTAGATATTGAAATTTTTTAAAAAAATTATCAAACATGCGAAACATATCCATGTACTAGTAATGATCCTTATTTCTGTTTTATTAATATTTGGCTGCTAACATTTAGCCTCTTTTCAAACATTTTCTTTTTTTCAAGGTTGGAATGATTTGTAAAGAGTTTCCAGTGGAACTCAGTTACTCTGAGAAAATTGTACTTTTTTTTCTAGAAAAAGAAAAACTTAGCGAATTTTTTGGACTTCACGTGTACGGGGATAGAGTCGTTTACAACCCCCTCCTCAGTCACGCCATTGACAAATGGAAAAAGAGGAGTTAAAAACAAAACTTAATTTCCTCCTTCCCTCATTTGATAATTATAGGGCGAAAATTAAATTTAATTTTAAAAAAATTAAACAAAATTTTAAACATAACCTGAAAAAAAAAAAAAAAAAAACCCTAGTGAATGGGAAAGTATGTTAATATCAAAATAGACGAATCGAATTAGTAAGGGGTCTGAAATGGAAACAGAACTTTAGTTTAGTCATTATAATTGTAAGGTTGTGATTTTAAAATTGTAAATTAATATTGTAAAAAAAATTAAATAAAATTACAGTATATTTATTTTACAAAAATATACTTTTTTTTCTGTCAATAACCTTTCATATTTTGAAATGAATAAAGCAGCGCATAGAGCATGGAGCTTTAATGACCGAAAGCTTTGATCTTAAATGAAATTTTGCTGACAGAGAAGATAAGTTTAAAAAATCAGGAAATAATTGCTGTTAGTTGAGCTGAAAAGTAAATTTGGACATCAATATCTTCTATAAATCATTCTTTAAAATTGTATTATTAACCTTAGAGTTGAGCTTCAACTTTATCTGCAGATATAACAAAAACTTTGTTTGACAATGATGAAATTTTGACTGAATTTTAATGTCACAAAGGGCACTAGTTTAGACTTAAATTTTTATACATTTGCACCTCGAAATGTATATGTTTTGGATATCAATGATTGATATGAAAGTTATTTCCCAAAATGGTGTCACACGCTTTGTGGTTGAGTTTAAACTTCGTTTAAAAATGGATGTCAAGATATATTTTGGATAACAATAAGAATTAAATTTGACGTACTAAAGCAATTAAATTAATTTTGCACTTTTAAAACATCAATAAATTGTGTCTTACAGTTAAGAGTTGAACTGCAACTTTATCCTAAAATGTCAGTCAAATTCTCAATTTTTACATAAAAAATAAAATATAAATTTTAATACTAATAGATGCTATAGGTATTAATTCTGCGAATTAGCATCGTTAAGCCCATATATTGTGACATAAATATTTTTTACAAATGTTAATTTTTTGAAATGGTGTCATACTTTTCGAAGTTCAGCTGAAACCTTGCGAAACCTCTTTATTTGCATAAAAATTAAACTGAAATTTAATGTTTCTAGGGGAAATAAAAAAATTTCACAAAATGACTCTGCGAATGCATTTTTTTATAACTAATAGTTTCTCTGAGAATTAAAGTTTGATCCCATGGCAAGTGCCACTAACTGGTATTTCGGGCTATAAAGAGTAAAAGATTCACCTGCAATGTATTTAATATAATTTGTGATGAGAGGGCTGCTTTAAAATATTAGGCCTTGGCTATGAGCCCCCAAAGTTGACAATCCGCTTCTAAAGTAAGAAAATTTCGAATTTCTTTAAATTTAAATCTCTTTAAGACTTGAAATTTCTTTTTTAGAAAATCTACAATAACTAAGTGTATCATGATTTAATTTTTTAAAATCAAATTGAAAATCAGTTAATTCAAAAATTTTTTAACACAAAACATAATTTTAACATGATAGAACAAAAGAACACTTGAAAAAAAATTATATCGCTTTACAATTTTCTCCTACTTAAAATATTCCAAAAATTCTCCCCCCCCCCCACTGCTAATTGCCTTATTTATGTAACTATTTTCAATTCAGCTGAAAATATGAAACAACTCTGCAAAACAAAAGTTTGATACATTATTTTTATTTATTTATTTTTTTGAATCAGAAAATGACAACAAAATTGCACAACATAGTAACATATTTTCCCAATTTTTGGAAAAGTAGAATGACTTTAATATTCTTAAAGGAATCGAAATGTTACGTTTCTTTTAATATTTTTAAAGGAAACTTAATTTTAAGCAAATTTATTGATGACATAATAAATACTCACTGAGTGTTCTTTAATCACCGGCTTAAATATATATTTTTCTGAACTCTTATCAAAAACGAAGCTCACAAACTATACACATTAGGAATCTTAAGAGGACAAAATAATAAAGACTATCGAAATCTTCAGAATCATTCGGGAGGAAGACGAAGTTAAAAACATCAAAGTTGATTTGATTGCTTGAAGAAACTTGGAGGTGTTTCTAATAATCACCCCTCAACTCTTCGAAGTCTCTTTAGGTGTGAAATCTGTTGTTTTCAGTCCCGACTTCCTCAACAATGATTCGCTGGATTTCGGCAGCATTTTTGTCTTTTCCATGCTTAAATAATAGTAACGACACCTACTATTTTTACATTTTTTCTTAATTTTTGACAAGGATTCTAAAAAAGTATATTAAAGGCGAATATAACGGGCAATCTGTTGATTTAGCTGATATTGTCATTTTGAAAAATGCTGACTCCAAATCAGTTAATGAAGGATATAATCATTTAGAGAAAGGCATCTTTGATTTTATTACTAAATTAATAGTTTGTATTACTTGATAAGCTTTTGTGTTGGATGAATATTTTAAAGATAGTGAGTGTATCTTTGTGTGAGAAAATCCAATCAATTGATCTTAAGTTATTCAATTTTATTACTCCTTTTTATTTTCCGCCTTTTGTGCCTTCTGGTGCATTGCGGAAGCGTGTCGAAGGAAAAGAAAATTTTTATCTGTTTCATCTGATCTTCTCCTTTTCATTTATTTGATGCTTCATGTCATTTAACTCTCAGCAACAATTTTCTGTTTTGTATTCCATTCAGCTAAATCACTTCATTTTATTTATCCGGATCTAAGATAGCTACGCTTGCAGGATATGTTCTTGTTTTTGACATTTGTGGCTCTCACTTCCTAAAGTTAATATCAGAAAAGAATCCAGATTGGATCTTATTTTCACTTCAAAAATTTTTTAAAAGAAGAAAAAAAATCTTTCTTTTAATCATTTTGTACTAGATATATTTGTAATTTTTCAGATAATAAAATTATTACTCGAAGAAGCTAAAACTTATTTTTTCCAATTAATAAAAATAGCTATTTTATTTACGGGAATTCAAAATCACTGATAACAGAAAAAAATATGAAAATTGGTTCAATAGTTATTTATCACAATTAAATTAAACATTTAATGATCAATTTTTGATGTGAATTAAAAAAAAATATTTTAAAACTGATTTTTAGATTGTACATTTTTATCCGTAGCCATTAAATTGTAATTATATTGAAAACGTTAATAGATATAGCTTTTAAGCTTTCTCGTTTAATTCGCAATTTGGTTACTGTTTCTTTATAATTAATTTTGAGAAAACTATTGTCTAGAATGAAATTTGATTTTCCAATTTTTATTCTATCGATCTGTGGCTTTATTTAACCATTTATTATTTATTTTTTTTATGTATGTAACCGTCAATGTATTAGAAACAAGCCGGCAAAGTATTATACAAATTAATATTTTACACATAACCTAGGCATTCTACAGAATTACTTATGCAAAAACTATAGGCATCCCGCAGAATTACTTATACAAGAACTATAGGAATTTTATTTAATTACTGGGTAGATTATATATTAATTATCAGATTTCCTACTTTCTCTAAAGAGCATTCGTCATTAGAATGTTTTGGCATTCTATACAATTAGGCATTCTATAAATTGAGAGCATTTTGTACATTACCACAAAAATTATATTTGAAAGAAAATGTGGTGTCGGAGCTTTGGTATTATAGTAATTAAAAGGAATAGAGAAAAAAGGAAATTCAATGGCATGTAGTGAAGTTTAAAGTTCAAGTAAATCTAGGGTAAAAACAAGTCTTCTCGCTTTTACATTACATTATAACGAAATCATTTCATCTAGTTATAAAGATTTTTAGGACGTCTGAAAGATTTTCATTATTATTTCGACAGGAAAAAAGTTCTCTTCTTTCGTATTTCTTTTTAACTTTGTAAATTTAAAAACTCTCTAAAAATCTCTCTCTAACCATCGAAGATAACATTTTGAACATTAAAAAAAGGAAAAAGAAACGTTTAAGAATTTGCTTGAGTCGTTTGTGAAGAAAAAAAAATCCGATTGCAATGACTTTGATGAAAAATCCCTTTCAGATGACTAATATTCGTAGGTACTACACATTATAATCCGGTTTCTGGAAAAAATTAATTTATAAAAGATATCCCCTCGAATAGTGTTCTGATACAGTGCTTGAATATTACAAACTTTAAGCCTTAATGGGTTTCCACACAAAATAATCTTTATTTAATTAATTCTCTTTATTTAATTTTCACAAATAAACTAGTGATAGATATTTACTCTATTTGGCAGTATCTTTCGATATATGTAAAGTACAAGGCCGCCACCCAATCACAATTTGAGATATAAAGCTCGCGGTATTTTAGATTTTCTATTTATTTATTTTTTTTTTCTGAAAAATTCATGCCAATACGATTTTGCAATCAACAGTTTTTGATAGAGAGATAAATACACTCACGTTCATATATTAAGGATAATTCAGAATTACTCGGAAATTGAATCCTTAAAGTAAAAATTTTACGTGCAGAATAATCACACATATCTTCAAGAATAATTTGCAAATCAAATTACAGAAAGCCACTAGATTACACTAGTACGTCATAATGACGAGAGTGTATATAAGAGAGGATATAAGGAATGTGGCAAAGAAGTAAAATTGTTCACGAGCGTTCTGAAAGCCGCTCAGCCCCATAACCGAATAGTTATGACACGGAGATTTTTTACGTGGTAGAATTATCGGCCTTCTTGAATATGGGTGTACTCAGAGGGAAGTATCCTAAAAACTTGGAATTGCCTTTGCCATCTCTAGGCTTTGGCAACGATTCTAAGAAGAATATGTATGACGTTACAGTACAAGTTTTTCCCGAGTTACAATACCGAATAAAGACTGGTATTTGGCATTAACTGCCAAAAGAAGCTGACGGAACACAACATGGCACCAATTTCATTCCTGATCTGAACTTCACCCAGTAAGGTTGTGTTGTTCTCGGAGTCATGACTTCAAGACACTTTGGACGAGGTCGAAAGCTAAACTGTTCACCCGGGAGACACAAGATAAAGCTCAGGAGCCTCCCGTGCAATCAGAAGACATCGTCCCTGAGGATCACGAGGGCAGCACTAATAAGGCTATTGAAGAGCTCATTTTATTCTTCCGGCAGGAAAGAGACAAGTATTGAAGACAAGTATTCAGACCCTAAAATAAGGAAAGAGGAATACAATTTAATTGACGGAATTATTGACACCCATACTAAGTTACTGGCTTCCCGAAAGGACACACCCATCCCTGAGAATCTTCTCAAGCCAATAGATAATCATCAGTCTGACCCAGATGCTCTATATGCTATATGATCTGTATGCTCGCAGGCCTGTCACATGTGTTCCGCTCACGGCAATTCGCTGTCGCCAGCCTGGAGTAAGGAACATGCAATGTGAACACCTTCACAGTGGCCTTGTGTGATGTTTCCCGACGAGTCCAGATTTAGCATTGCAGTCTGATTCACGTCCGACTTTTATGTGGAGAACGTCAATTGCTCATTACCACCATCATTGAACAGCAATGCTCTTTGCAATACTCTGTCCCCAGAGCAGTTTAATTTATTTAAATCCTAAGAAAAGCATGCATTTTCTTGACGCATTATTAAGCTAAACTTCAATAACAAGTGTAAAAGCCGCAATGGTTCAGGGAGAACGTTCGCCCTTCAATGAGGACCCAGGTTTGAATCACAGCGGTGTCTAGTTGATACGAATATTGCTCCCAGCTCGCACTGGCCACAGTGCTGATATTAAATGTACCCAGTGGTAGATGAATCATGGATTAGAATCCCCTTGTTATCCGGCTAACCGTGGGCTGTTTTCTTGTGTTTCCTCTCTATAGGCAATCACAACGCTCGAATACGCCATCTGGGGAGAAGACTAGGTTCATGCCTTTCGCCCTTCCCTCTCCTCCTCTTTTCAATCGTAGAGGAATGTACTACAAAATTTTTCCTTTCCTTAATATTTTTCGTTTTTAATTACAAAAAGTATTTTTTTTTTAATTTCCAAGATGCTGCTTTCTTTTAGAACTATGTTTAATGTAGTTTTCTGTTCAATATAGTTTCCCAACTTAAAAATTTTAATCTATATAAAAATCAAGACAGAAACTAACGTAGTTCCTTCTTCTATGACTTTCCACACGCTAATGGTGGAAGCATGCGAAGTGTTGCCATAGGTAGAGAGTTCTGCTCTACGCCACCTGTAGCCCATTTCGATCGCCAATGCAAATGTGGGTTATTTCCATCAAAAGTCCTCCACGAAAACTAATTTGTCCCACCACTTGATCCAGGAGTTCCTTTGTCTTCCGAGTTGTGTTCAAAATTACAATGCTATGAAGTTTAACATTGATAGTCGTATGCTCAGAATTGGATCAGCTGTTCAACGTCGGTTATAAAATGAAATAAAAGATCAGCTCAATAATTTGATGCTTAGCCTGTCTGGACGTTGTACGGATTGTATTTCATCGAATGGGAGACATACAATGTATTAAACTTCATACCAACCGTGTAATAATAGGTTTTTATAAAGCGATATTTTTTATAATTGCTCCAAATAATAAAAATTGTAGTTTTTAAGAGTGCTATCATGCATACATGCACCATCTTTTTTTGTTCTTCATCTTTTGTTTAAAAAATGGGCTTTATGAATAAGTCCACATTGTTTCTTTTCTGGAAAAAAAAATTTTTGCAGGAGGATTGCATTATCCTTAATTTATGATCATGAGTGTAGTATTCAATTGACTGTTTTTAAATTTTTGACTAACTTTGATTTTATGCAATTTGCGTTAAAGGAATTTTTTAGCGGTCGGTTTTCATCAATATAAACTGCAATAAAACTAGATTTTAAAAATTGAGAAACGTGTCATTTGAAATTACTTTCTCAAAACCCCAAATCGCATCATTTTATTGCCTTAAAGTTTTGAGGAAAAATGCATAGCAGTTCTAAAAGTTATCACGCGCTTCTCCTAATCTAATAAAGCGATCCTTTTATTTTTTTACCTTTTTTTAAAAAGTTTTGCACTATCTAATTATCATCAAAAGTTTGTTAAGTACAAAAAAAAAATATCAAGAAAACGCAAATTAAAAATTTTACCTAGAATCCAAGATGGCGGGAGTAGATCCGCTTAAGGAAATTTCAAGTACCTTCTTAATTGTTTAAAATCCAAATCGAAGCAGAAGTAAAAATTGCGCATTTAATATTTTTAATCATCACATCGCAAAATTTTGTGCATTTTTGATTTCTTTGCTGGTCATTTTGTTTGAACTATGATAAAAAAAAAATATAGCTGGAATACATTTTTAATGTATTTTTAATAATTTTAAATAAGAAATTGGCAAGACGGATCTAGCCTAATATAGCACTATTAATCATCTTCGATAAGAGCTAAATACACTTCCAAATTCTTTTGTTATCATCTAAGGATTATGATAATGTATTTACATGTAATCATCTCTTCTTTTACTCAAACAATCAGAGATGATTCTTTCTGGGGATTGATAGGAGACTAATTGCTAGGCACCGTGCCCCCCTACTTTAGACTCGTTATTTAAGAGGATGTAAATTTGCTGTTAATTGAAAACGTATGGTTTATATTTGTTTTGTTACATTTGTTAAATAGAAAATTCTCAGGGATGCTGAAAGCAAATAAGGGCTAGTGGCGCAAGAATAATGTTATAGGCATATTGATTTTAGAATAAAGCAATTTTTGTAATTTGACATGAAAAATGACATTTGAAATTAAAAATGATATAATTCTTTCCTCCATGGTTTTATGCAAATTTTTTATCCAGAGAAAGAAATAAAAGTTGATAGTTTTAGCACTTAATTAGGCAATCAAAACTAACTACTCTCATAAATGCCCCTTAAAATATAAAATAATAAAGAAAAAAAAAACATTTATACAACGTTTCTAGTTTTTTTCAGTAAGGGAATAATAAAGATAGAAAAGGGCAATATGGAAAACTTTTCTTTAGTCCTCACACGAAATATACTTTTATCGATTAAAATTTTTTAAAGGAATGTAAAATTGTAAATTAAAATATTTACTTTCACCTATTTTTTTTAAAAAAAAAGAAAAGGGAAACGAAAAGTTAGTGAGAAAAAAAGCGAGACTAACGACTGGCGGAAGAGGCAATATTGATAAACTACCAAAATAAGTCCCTAAACAAAATATATTGCACTATTATTTAAATATGAAAGATAGGAAATATTTAAATGCTTCTATTTTTTATAAGACACAAAATGAAAAAAAAAAAAAAAAACAATAAGAGGCAAATATCTAAAAACTTTACTCCAAATGCCCTTACGCCGAAGGGCGGTGCGAACCCTGTTAACCAAAAAATGATAACGATATAATTATTAAGGAAAACGAAGTAACCGATACTTTCAAGTTAACCAGAAAATTTTAAACCTTTTCTTTTGTATAATTGGTAACTATTTAGCAAGTTCATAGATTCCAGATGAAGTAGTTTCATAGTGGCTGATGTAAGTTTCCTGACCTTTATAAGCTTTAATTTCCAAGATCACTTTGTCCGCATTTATGTAATTTACTAGTTCGTAAAATACTAAACGGTATTTCTACCACGCAAATTAAAATTTAAATTTATGAGCATATGCTTAACAATTTTAGACTTCTAACATTTTCGCTTAAAAGAAAAATTTAAAGCATAAATTAAAGATTTACAGATAAAAAATGTAATTATAGACTCAACATATAATTATCATAAAGTAAATTACAATAATTATGTTATGAATACTGAAGTGAAATTTTTAAATATTTTCTTTTTACATGTATTTAAATCGTGTTTTTCTATTAATTATTTTATCATATATTTATTAACATATTATGCAGAAATATTTTTTTTCTTTTTTGTTTTTATTAAGTCTATACAATTTTAAATAAATAAATTTTTCTTAGACC
The DNA here is from genome assembly GCF_982258835.1 of Parasteatoda tepidariorum. Classification (NCBI taxonomy): domain Eukaryota; kingdom Metazoa; phylum Arthropoda; class Arachnida; order Araneae; family Theridiidae; genus Parasteatoda; species Parasteatoda tepidariorum. The sequence goes on along the minus strand of NC_141765.1, from coordinate 48,210,579 downwards.
CCAAATTTCTTTGGTTCCAAGGAAAAATTAGAGCGGACAAAGAGTATTGCTCAACTGAATTAAATACAATTTTCCTGGCATTAAAAAATTTAAAATTTCATTAAGTTCCGATGTTTTCCTTAGGTGTTTAAAATTTCTTTGACTTGGAAATTAAAAATTTCTCTTTATTTAGAAACTAAAAAATTCTCCAACATTTTTAAAGAGTAAAAATTTCCCAGACTTTTCCCTGTCAGTCAGTTGTTCAAATGAATGAAGATCTCGTGAGAATACTAAATTACCTTTCGAAAAACAATTGATAGATAACTCGCTTTTTTTAAACAATATATAGCCCCTTTTTATATAGGGTAGTGGGCATTTGTATTATTGCTGGGGGGGGAGGTTTTGCAAAAAACTTGCTTTATAATTAGCTTCAAATTCCATATATAAATGGAAAGTTTTTATATTTTTGTCATGAAAAGTCAGGTAAAAAGATGGGAAGATTGACCTTGTAAAACCACTCCCGATTGAATTTGCAACTAAACTTCATGACTTGTCCACAATAACTTACTTTTGCGTCATCTGAATTTCCGTTAAAAAGTGAGCAACCTGTACGAGTTAAGTCACGTGGCGGATAACATTGCGTCACTTCCGACGGCGTGGTCGAATTGTTTGTTCCGTATATTTCACACGATTGACTCGGAGAAGCACTTCTTTCTCTTTTCCATTGACCAGCGAACATGAACACTAGGATAACGATTGTCTGGGCTCTGGCTCATCTTTTTTCTACCGCGCTTTCTTACAATATAGATACAAAATTTCCAATTATTTTTAAAGGTTCTCCTGATAGTTATTTTGGATACACTGTTGCTCTTCATAGAAATAGAAATGGACCTATGTAAGTAAATTTATATTAAAAATTTTTTACATCTTTAATTCTTAAAATATGAATATTTTATTTGATGATATCTTTTAGTTATATTTTTGCTACTTTAAGAATTTTCAAAACTAATTAAAGAATAAACTTATATATTTTATCTTTTATTATAAGTATAAATTTCTTAACTATTATTATATATGTACCCGGTTGCAGAAACCCTCCAGCAGCTGCAGATTATTAGCAAATTATTTTTCATCTAAGCTTTCCTTTCATTTTTGAAAAGTAAACAAATAAAAAGGGAAAATTGCCCATTTCAAACTTCTCTAAACTTATTTCGAATAAAAATTACAAAGCTGAATAACTCCGTAAAAAACTATAAAGATTTTTTTTTCTCCTGTCTCTTGATTACAGACTTGACTATATAAGGATCACTGTATAAAATTCAATTTAAATTTGAACACTGTTTTTATGTATAAAAAATAGAAAAAATTTTCTTTTTAATGTCGCTCAAATGCGTTAAGCAATTTTTTTTTTCTTATTTTCACACCTTTAATTACTATATTTTAGACTAATTATGTTTTGAAAACTTTCCAAAAATTTTAATTAAAAAGAAGGGGGGAAAAACGAATATAAAGATTACTAACGTCTTTCAACTAATAAAATATACCCAAGGTAGATACTTTTCTATCTTTTGGGGGTTAAAAATCATTTTAAATAAAAATATTTTATTTTAGCCTCATTCATCACGGATTTGGTTTTTATAAAACATTGTTTCACATTTTTTAATGTTTTACATTTTGGCCATTTAGTATCTTTTATCCATAATTAGTTATACAAAACCGAAACAAATACTGTTTTTTTATTGCCCAATATAAAAGTTAGAATTTTTGTTTCATCATAGTTTTTATTGGCCTATACTTTTTATTTCAAAGAAAAGAAGTACCTTGTAGCGAATAGGTATAAATTGTTTACTATTGATTTCTGGTCTTTGCAAACAGTGGTATCAGGATTTGTGACCACATGAGTGGCGTCAATATTTTTGTGATAGTCGGTCAGAGTGTCTCCTCAACGAAAGACGTTGCTTTGGTCAATTTTTGGGACAAATTATCAATAAAAGAGTTTATCCGAGGTTCATAATCAGTATTTTATTTTTGTGATTTTAAATGTCTGTTCTTTAGGATCTGAAATTGTTAAGGGTCAGCAAAAAAAAATTTTTTTTCTATAATAGAGCCGACACGAAACCCTTATGTCGAGGCTTTTATCCCTCTTCCGATGGTGACATCTCTAGGATGAAACTAATCAAATAAATTCAAGAAATACATTTGGAGATTCCTAAACATTATCTTGTTATCTGAAAAGTGCCAATAAAATAAGTTTTTAAAAACTTATTTTATTGACACTTTTCAGATAAGTTAAGCACGTTAAGTGCAATAAATTTCACTTGCTGACTTCGATTTTAAGCTTTCAGGTTTATAAATCCTTAGACAACTTTAGTTACCACGACCCCATCTTGTTTTAGATATCTTTAATTTTTTTTCTAGTCTTTCTTCCCTTTTGCGTCGAATTATTATATATTTTTACCTTGAGATTGGCGTATTATAGTCACATCAGACACTTGTGCTTTTTTCAGGGAATTTGCTTTCTTAACAAAAACACCGTTTCCACAATCTCGAGTCCTTCAGTGATTTTTCTTGTGTGTGTCAGACTAAGTTTACAACATCGTTTGGTAAACTTATATCTTTTGTGCAGTATATATATGAATTATGATATACTTTTTTAAGTTTTGACGCTGAACAGCCTCTCCCTAATCTGTCACCAAACTCTACCCGGCTTTTGTGTTATTAAATCAGGGTTGGTTGGTTCAAACCACGCATTAAACCAAATTTTCCCTGTATATTAATTTATTTAATGCTTCAGTATGTTAGGAAGCATATTGTAAACTTGAAGTTCTATTATATGTTTTTTTTTAAATAAAGAAAAAAGTTTTTTTATTCTTTTTTCTTTTAATTAAACCATTAGTACTAAAACATACTTTAGCTATTTTATATGCATTCCATTTGTCGCTTTTATTTCTTTTGCTTATTCCATTATTTCCAAATATTTTTTTAATTAAAAAAATATTTAATAATTTTTTAATTAAAAAAATATATATGCTGCTTAAATATTTCTTATTAAAATTGGTATTGATTCAATCGATGAAAAAAAAATATTTATTTTACAAAATTTTAAGTATTACTCTAATGTTATAAATTCTATTCTCTTAAATAATGATAATGTTAATAAGGCTGATGTATGACCTTTTCATATCACAAGCAAGCAAGAAGGGTTTACTCTTTTAGATTCATTACTAAAATAACATTAAGATGTTGAGAGTTTATTTGCATGTTAAGTGGAGCTGTAAAGTAATATGTAAACATATTTAAGATATTCATTTCTTTTTTTTATCATGTTAGCCTATTTATAGAACAAAAGTGAATATTTTTAAATTGTTTATTAATTGATAAACATTAGGTAATTGATAGTTACTTCCATGAATTACTTATGAAAGGTTCAGTTACTTTTATCTGAACCTTAAAATATTAATGAACCCTTAGTTTTAACAACAAAAAATATTAGTTTATTTAAAAATTAAAGAAAAATTGAAATCAAGAAACCGGGATCTTTGGTTTTTTGAGCGAAATAATTCATATTTTTTCCAAACCTGCATTAAATTATATGTTGTACTTTCAATCTAATTTATGCAAAGTCAGAAATGAAGATAATCGTCGTCGGGCGCAATTTTTGAGGGGGACGAAATTAAATTAAACAGTCATAATAGCTCCCTAAATTTAACACATAAAAAAAAAATTTGCTGAATACCTGCAAAAGATTAATATTTTTTTCTTCTTGTTCTTAATTTAAAGGAATTTAAATCGATAATTCATGGAAAACAGCCCCCTACCAGCGACGCCCATGGCAATGAAGTTTTAACTAATTTCTTTTTAAGTAACGGTGTATATTTTTCCCATTTGTGATAACTTAAGCGAATAAGTTAGCCAACGAAGAAATGTGTCGTTTTATTAATCTATGTTATTTTGCTGGATTTTTTTTAAATGTTTATTTTTCTAAAATTGAGTTGTTGTTTTTTTAATTTTTTTTTTTAATCCAGTTTAACTTCTAAAAATTTTCCGTCATTTTTGCTTTTCAATCATGGCATTTTTTAAAAATCAGACAATAAAGTATTTTAAATAGCACATGAAATACTATCACAGCGCAGCACTTTGCGACCTTAACCAGCAACAAATGAACCTTTCTCTTTCTACGTATGAGGTCGAGTACCCATAAGGCCAAGGTTAAGTTCACCAACATTAAGGAATCCAATCCACCTTGATTTTAAATTTCAGGATTGATGACTTTCACTTGAAAGGATAGTACGAACGGATGAAGAATTTTTAAGATGGGAGCCTTACTGTTTCATGTTTGAGAATAGTCATAAAAGAAGACGTTTAAAAAGAAAATAATAATATACATGTTTTGTTTAGTCTGTGGGCGATAAGTGGTATAGAAGCAACAAAAATGAATAATAAATGACGGATTTTTTTTCTTGTTTTAACCCTTTGACTCAAATGGGACACCGGTGTCCCTTGTATATATTTTTTTCTGACGCCCTAATTACAAGCCAAAGTAAATTTTGGTGCTTTTTAATAATGAAAAGATATATAATAATTACTAAAAAAACTGTTTGATTATCGAAATTATATTTGTACTGAAATATAAAATCCAAGAAAAGTGGTTTCAGATGGGACACCGGTGTCCCCTGAATATATTTTTTTCTGACGCTCTAATTACTAGCCAAAATAAATTTTAGTACTTTTTAATAATAAAAGGCTGTCTAATAGTTACTAAAAAAATCTGTTTGATTATCGAAATTATATTTGTACTGAAATATAAAATCCAAGAAAAGTGATTTCAGATGGGACACCGGTGTCCCTTGTATATGTTTTTTTTTCTGACTCCCTAATTACAAGCCAAATAAGTTTTGGTGCTTTTTAATAATAAAAAGCTGTCTAATAATTACTAAAAAAATCTATTTGATTATCGAAATTATCTTTGTACTAAAATATAATATCCAAAAAAAGTGGTTTAAACATTTTTTTTTTATTCATACTCAAAAATTTATCAATCATTGATTTTGAAAATTAAGGAAATTTCAATAATGAATAACAGTTCCTCTTAGATTTAAATAACTGCAAATAAGTGCAAATTTGAAAAATTATTGTTTGGAAGTGATCCGTGTTTGGAAAATTTGACCTTTAACGCAGAAAAAGTTACCAGAGTTTCATTCTATATTTGATAACCTTAACTTATAAATATGCTAAATATAGTATTTTTCACTTATTTTGATCTAAATTAATACAAAATAATGGTAAAAGTATGAAAAATATGAAACATAAATTCTGCGTCAAAGGGTTAAGATTTTAAAAAAATTAAATTTTACTTCATATTTTATTAATGCTAAATATTTATTGGAATAAGATATTGATATGATTTCGGTAGTAAATACAGTTATACTCGTTTAAGAAGTTCACGTTTGAAAAGTTATGCTGTTTAAGTTATTTATTATTCCCGTTACGAATTGAATGTTACATTGGTAATTTACTTCTAAAATAAACATTGCTTACTGTGAGAGGCTTATGAGCAGTTTGTTTTTATACCGCTTATTTTATATCTTAAGTATTTCTTTATTATTTTGCAAAGCACCGAAATTTAGTATGAAATAAATAATCTCAAGAAACTCATATCGTGATAGATTTCTTGATTAAAAACTGCATTCGCTTCAAAATTCATTCGACTGTTCGGAAATAACAGCCGATATGTTTCTAGCGCTTAAAAACAGGCGCCCATTTCCATGACTTGCCAGACGTGAATGAGAAGAAACAAAAGTGATTTGAAATGTAAAACGTAAAGTTGCCAATGAAAAATGGAGAAATAAAGGCATAATATATAAAGTGAAAATAAATATAGTAAAAATAAATAAAGATACCTTTATTTTTCGTTGGCAGTTTTACGTTTTATTTTTCAAACGAAGCATAGTATATATATATAAATTATGCTTCCAGGGAATAGTTTGTTCTTATTGCTTTTTTTTTCGGGTTCAAAATTTAAATAAAACCAGTGAGGAAGAATTATGTTATTATAAGCAATTTTAAAAATTGCCTCTTTCATAAATCATTTTGCCCTTTGCATTCTTCTTGCCCTTCTAGTTTTTTGTTACTTCCGTCATTCCTGGTTATGTGTGTTGCATGATGCCTATGTAAGTATATATATATATATATATATATAAAGAAGCAATTTTAAGTTTTCCTTCGAATCAAATCTTTGGAACACAGTGGACTAGTGTGTGGTTTTTTGTGAATTGACAAATCTTAGTCCGTAAGTTTATTCTCTATTATCATATTATCAAAAAAACCTGTGATGCGTCAGAGGTGAAATCACCGGTTAAAAACCTTGTTCCTTGCTGTGACGTAGCTCATGACGTCACGAGCTTTCTCACCGCAGAAAGTTTACTTTCTTCTAAGTAAACGTTGAATATTGGACATCTGTGACGCTTAAGTTCCATTGAAGCGGCAATGACTAATTTTAATATTTCATAAGTCACGATTGTTTTCTTACAGTAGGGCAAGGAAGATGGAAAACCACTTTTAAAATTATTGATAATATTTTATTTTCATGTTTTTCTAATTTGTCTTTTATTATTATGTTTTCAAAATATACATATTACTGAGCTTGTATAGTATATATATATATATATATATATATATATATATATATATATATATATATATATATATATATATATATATATATATATATATATATATATATATATATATATATATATATATAATTTGGTAAGTTGGAACTAAAACTGTTAAAAAAATAAATCTTTTGATAATAATTACTTCTATTTAATGGTTTTAAAACCATGGATGGGATATTATTATAAAGAATTTAAATAATTTTATTATAAAGATAATATTATAAGAATTTTTTCGTGAAAAAATGTAAGTTTTTCACACAGACTATAAGGGGTTTTTGAGTATTATGCTGTTATTTAGTCGAAATTATGGAAATTTCTAAAGTAACTATCTGAAAACATTACTATTGAACAGTTTGATGCAAATGGGAATGTATGTGACCTATCCTCATATTGTCCCCAGCCCTTCAAATTCTCCAAATCACTCTCTTCAGTCATACAAAAAGAAACTAATTTTAATATTTTGAAAATTATTTATTGGTTGATACTATTACCTTGTAAATTTAAACATACTAAAATAACTAAACAAATATTTATTAAACTATATTGTAACAAAATCTGATATATAGTTAATAAAGTAAATTATTAACAGAATGTTAAATTTAAATTCGTTTCTATTTTGTATGAGTAATATTTAGAATATAAGGGAAAATAGAAAACATTTAAGGAAATGAAATGTTGCCAAACTACTCTGACAATTGCACATAAAAAACTGAAGAATATATTGTCCTCTTCCAGGAAAACTATCTTTTTAAGGCCTCAGATTCAAGTATAAACAACGAAAAAATTATAAAGACTGGAATTTTGTAATAAAACAACTATACAAATAAATGGAAAAAAATTGAAAGTTTTTGATTAATATTGGCTTCCATTTCTCATATAGTTGTTTTTTTTTCCCCCATTTTATTTTTTACTATTGTTGAGCTTGAATCTACAATAAATATTTCTATGGCATAAAATTGAATTGTTTCCCACCCCAAGCTACAATTATTTTAAAACTGACATTTTTAGTCTTTTTTTCTATCTTTTTTTCTTCTTTTTTTGTTGAAATATACAAGTTTAAAAACTTTTCGGGGGTTTGCATAAATGTTGCGAAAAACTTCTGGGGGAGTTAAGAAACATCATCAGGATTAAAGTTGCATAGAAATCCTATACCCGGAAAAGTCGTCATATGCTGCTAGGGCCGCTTCTCTATTATGAACTGTTTTTTGCTGCTACGTACGAGACATTTCCGGACATTGGTTTCTATGCAGTTTTAATCCTGATGATGTGCCCTTACTCCCCTAAAATTAGTCTTAAAATTTATGTGATTCTTGGTATATTTATCGTTTTTAAACTTTAAATTTCGACAAAAAATGGACTAAAAATGTAATTTAAAGTAAAAATGTAATTCTGCAGTTTAAGAAGAAAAACTAATTACAAATTTGAAATCCCACACTAGAATTAGGCAACATCAAGTATTTGTATAAACGCGACAACAAACTTGTTCCCCAGCGTTATTTTTTAAAATAAACTTTTCATTTTGCTTGTAAAAAATTGCTTCTAAAGAATTTTTTTTTTTTGAAGTATATGAAGTCAAATAAAATCCATCATTGATTTTTAAATACAGTTCATACTTTAAGCGAATAAAATATTTAGATTTGATTAATCCTATCAATATACGAGCCATTTACTGTGTTATGTATAAGAAACATGAATACAAGAAAAAAAAAAGAAAACAGGGATGGGAAAAAAAAAAATCCGTGCTTTTTCATTGTGGAAAGGGTTTACATTTTAACTTACTTTTTTTTACTTTCAGGGGTCTGTCCAGACATTTTGTGACAGATCCGTTTTTGTAAAAATGTGAAAAAATTACTCGTAATTTGTGAATATAAAATAAACGTTAAGTCACATTCTTTCAACCAGGGTCCTGTTTTTGTGAATTTCTGCAAATAGGGTCCTGTTATTGCAAAAATCTTTTTCAAGGAGTTTTTAAATTGTAAAGACATACAAGATTATGCTCAACACTGCGAAATTATAATTTAAGAAAATTAAATTTTAAAAAATAAACAGCAATTGCTGCCATTAAATTAGAGATGCAACATTCAAATATTTGGTATTTAGCCTATACTGCTGAAAGCAGAATATTAATTTCGGACGAATAAAGGTAGAAGCGCCTGCCGAAGACAAAACTTAGTTTCTTTACATTTGTCTTTCTTTCTCCCCCCCCCCCTTCCTGGAAGAGGCTTATTCGATTAACAAAACAATAATACAGATAATCAAATTTGTGAAGGGTCCGATTAAAAGATAAATTATTGGGTCCGTTTTTATAAAAAGATATTTTGTGACGGGTCCGTTAACGGACCCAAATTTCTTCTAAACAGACCCCTGACTTTAAAAATATTTTATGTAATTATACAAATTATTTGAAAATTAGGCTATGGGATTTTAGTTAATTAAAACATTCTATAAATATATTTTACCACATCCCTCACGATAATAATTATATCAAAGCAATTCCAAAAAGTATGAAACGTTATTGCCTAACTGTAAGATCTTTAGTTTTGGTAGTTTGGGAAAAAAATAGCGGCAGAAAAGTTTTTCACCTCACACCTCATTTTTCATGCTTTAATCGTTACACAAACTACTGAACTGATGAAGAAAAAAGAAGAGGAAAAAAAAACGGTGAAATTTTTAAACGATATCATCTCCCAAGTTTTTATGCCTGGAATGTCAAAATCGTCAATTCACACTATCTTTTATTTATGTACTTAAAGCTATCTTATAGTAATAACATAGATGAAGCATATTTAAAAGACCGACAAAACAGTTTTGATCAATTTTATCTATAATGAATAATACATTGCCTTAAACAACTTAAGATTATATCCGTTGATTTTTCTTGATGTTTGTTAGTATTTGCCTTCAAAAGGTATATTGCCCTTTTTTGGCCAAAATATTTATATCATAAGTTCGATATGAGAGTCGTTTTCACAATTCAGTGTTATTTGGAAATCGAGGAAGGTGAAAATAAATTTTGTAATATGAGAAAGTATAATTTTTTAAGGGTACATAGTTTATCATATATAATTCGTATGTGTAGTTCTTCATATGTAAGTTCTTAAATAATTAATATTTGAATGTTTTTCATATAGCTCTTTCTTTTTATTTTAATTATTTTTAGTTGGTACATTTTTGGCCCAATGAAATAAAAATTGCATTCTCTATTAGAAAAATCCGTATTACTTTTGCAAATTATGGACAAAAAATCATCACAAACAACATTAATATTAATGATAACAAATATTTTTTTTTTTCAAATGAAAAACCTTGAAAATAATGTACTTGTAACTAACAAACATTATTATAAACCTGAAGAGAAAATATCTGCGAGTAAAAACTCATAAAATGTTTTCATGTAACTGAATCCATAAAATTTTCTGAAAATTTCTCTCTAAGTTTTGTAATATGCCTAAAAGTAACTGTTATGGTGTTACGTTAATGACGATTGATAGATGTATTTGCTCTTCTAGCCACTGCTGATTTAAAATCTCGTAAATCATTCATATTATAACCAAAGTAAGTAACCAGTTAGAAGCTGCATCTAAAGTTAATTTTTTTTATAAAAGAGTCTTACTATATCTCATTGTTCAACATCGGTTTTAGAGGCTGATTCCATAGATTGTTGTTTAAGAAATTAATATAAGATTGTTTCTTTCAATTATTGAGTAGAAAGGACATACTATTGACACTTTTTATTTTAAGAGTTGAAAATTATTTTTTTAATATTTTGAATGTATTAATGAATAGTTGAAATTCAATGTTGCTACTTTTGGTTTTAAAATTAAAGAAAAAATATTTTTTTTAAATAATTTTTTAATATTTGGTTTTAAAAATCGTTAGATTCTATTACACACCAGATTTTAATTATATTGTTAAAAACTAAAAGAGGTTATAATATTGATAAAATTAAGATGACAAGAAAATGATATGCTATTTTATTTCTTTACCGATTTAAGGAAAAAATTAGAAAAAACATTGTCTTAAAATCATCTGAATTTTCCCTTTCAAGAGTTAAAATTTTTGAAATATGTTTTGATTGTATTGTTAATATGCCGAAAGCATACGCATGCGATATGTTTTGTGGAAATTATTTTTGCATTATATTTGCATGACATTATTATGATTTCTTTCTTTTTTCGCTGCCTTATCAAGGACACGAAGACAATCTTTGGGGATACAAGATTTTCAAGGCTGTAAACATGTAATGCGTAATATTGAAAATGACGGATTTTTGTTTCCAGTTTTTAGCGAAGAAATTTTTCATAAAAGGATGATTTAATGTTAAAAAGAATACATAAAACTTAGTTATTACGAATATATCTCAGATTTCAACGGGAATTTTTCATAAATTTCCAGATTTTTTTTTTAAACTCAAAACTATTTGTAAAAATTTTATTCCCTTTGAAAGGTTTAAAAACTCTCGTTTGGTTCAACATTGTATGTGGATAGAGAATATAAAGAGATGCAATGTGAGGTTCTTCATATATTTTGCCGTCAACTTGAATTACACAATTGTAATAACTGACAGATGTTTTTTGTGCAAATCATTGAATGAACTCTCTACAAATGGTCCACTAACTTTCTTATCTCCGACCCCCAAAAATGTTACTATTCTCTTATCGATCCCCTTCTTTAAAAAAAGATTTAAAAAAAGGAAGAAGAAAAAAATTACCTGTTTCCTAATTATTTTTATTTTATTTTGACAGATCAAATTTTTGCATAAATCAAAGAGAAGTATGTGCGTGATGACGCTTAACAATATTAATTAGCAGTGTTTGGTTCGAAATTTGTTAATTTTTGTCTTAAGATGGGAGTTTCACGTTCAATTTATAAAAAATAAAATTAACTTGACTCAAGTAAAATAGTTCAGTCTCGCATGAATTTACTTAAGATAGGATAAAATACTTAGATAGGAGTTAACTTAAGATAGGAGTTCCACATTCAATTTATAAAAATAAAATTAACTTGATTCAAGTAAAATAGTTCAGTCTCGTATGAATTTACTGTATGTTTCAAAGTCTAGTGCTTGTGCCATCTTGGAGCAAAACGGAGAAAGAATCATTTCTCACAAGTAAAACTCTTATGCGAAATGTGCGTGTACTGTTTGTTCCATTGAGACACGGAGACAACGCGACGTCTGCAATCTTTTTTCTTTGTTTTATATAGCAATTAATGTTATTGGAAATAACTTAATGGCCATTCAAGTAGCCTCAAAATAAATGACTAGTTCGAATTTAGCAAATTAAAATCTATCATATAGGCTTGTTTGATAGCAAGATTTTAAAGTGCACTATGAGTTCCCTATGAGATATTTTTCTAACAAATTTGTTTTGAAATGTTTCGCCTTATTGAAGGTTTTCATAAAATCTAATCAAAATCTGATACGTCAGTTCTTTAATGCGATACTTTTTTATGCAATATAATCATTCAATTACTAAAAATAGATAATTAAATATTCATGTGTAATGAAACGATGAAATACTTTTTGAGTTAATAAATTAACTGATTAAAAATGAATTATTATTTTTCAAATTATATTGGTAATTTGATTTTTCGCTATCTTTAAATTAATGTTTTTAGTATGCATGAATGAAATCTTCATAATTATTTATATTGGCTTATCAAATTTTATTTTCATATCCACTTTTTAAAACAATTTTTTCAAGGTTTTAATTTTCATAAATATTTTACATACACTAGAGCTATTCATTTTTATATCTGTTAACCTTATATCTCGTAACTTGAATGAATTTTGGATTCACTTTTCAAAGGAGCTGTCGTACAACTGTCGTCACTTTAATATAGATCAGAATCTTATCGTTTTCAACCGTCAGCTAGTGAAATTTATTATCTTCTTCCTTTTAACAACTCAGTCTCTTGTCTTTATTGAGATATAAAATACATGAATTTATTAATGTAGACATTGTAGACTCTGTTAACATTACGATACACAAATTTATGAAGAAAAAGAAAGAAAAATATCTTGTATTTTTCTCTTAATATTTTGTCCATATATGAATTGCGTTATTTTGCATGAATTAGTTTGTTATTATGTTGTCAATATTGAAAATATCTGTAAAAAAAAAGAAGAAAAAAACTCTGTTTAAAATGCACAAATTCGTGAGGAAAAAGAAGAAAAATATTCTGAATTTTTTTAAAATATCTTATGCATAGATAAATTGCGTTATTTTGCATAAATTAATTTGTTGTAATGTTGTCAACATTTAAAATATTCGTCAATGAAAATAAAAATACCCTCTACTGCATAACTTCGCTGTATATATTGAGATGCACATATTCATAAAAAAAGAAAAATATCTTGTATTTTTCCTTTAATATGTTGTACATAGATGAACGCTATTTTGCATGAATTAATCTGTTATTCTGTTGTCAACATTGGAAATATTTGTAAATAAAAATAAATAAATATTTTCTTTTAATTTGTTAATAATATGTAACTAAGTTTTATCAGTAAAATGACATTTTTAACAAATTTATGAAATTTGAATGAGTTGAAAAATTGCCCCGAGGATTTATTTCGAGGTGTGTCTCGATTTTACTTGATTCAAAATAAAATCTATGTCTTCAATAAGAGGAAAAATACACGAAATAATTCCATATCTGTCATAAAAATAATAATATATAGTCTTAATTCAATATAAATCATAATAATAAAAAATATAGTAATATTTCATTATAAATCATAATATACTTAAAAATATATTTATAGTTTCATATAAATGTATATAAACATTTTCATTTTATATTAATTCCTTACTTTAAACTGTTATTAATATTCACTATAAATTTGACCATTCTTGTATTATGTAAATACTAGGTATTTCGTAATGACCACCTTTCATATACATTTAGAGAAGTATTGTTAAAAAAGGTATTCGTAAAACATATATACTATGTGGGTCGAAATTAATATCTAAGAGTGAGCGAAAAAAAAAGCATTATTAATTTCAGCATATCCTTATAATCTTTAACATATCCATTTTAATTTTGTGAAGCATGTATTTCAGCATATTCATATAATTTTCAACATATCCATTTTAATTTTGTCTCAAGTATAGTTTCTACACCATTTAATTTTTTTAACTTAAGTTCGTAATGTTGTACGATTTTAATTTTAATTTGGCGCAATATAGCAAGCTTCTGTGACATTTAACTCCACAATTTTTGTAAAATTGTCCAGGATTACACATAAAAAATTCAAAACTTTATATGAAATGCCCCTCGTGCTGAGCCTCTTTATCTCGTGTTCAGCCTTTTAATGAGTTGGGAAATTTACAAGATTTGTGTAAATTTTAGTTTTTTAATTCTTTCCCACTTTATAAAGCATTTTACAATAACCGTAGTAGTTGGTATCCCTGAGAAAAGTCACTGTGAAAACGTCATTGAAAACGGTTGCCTTACGGAGAAAGCCTTATTTCGTAGAATTTTAAAGGACCATTGTTATTTGTGCCAGGCGTCAAACATAAGCATTTTCATCCTAATAATTAAGAAGTGATTAGTAAGACACAAAATAATCACCAATGCACACTTGGTACAAAAACTATTGTTATATATAAATAGATGTTTTTTTAAATATCTTTTTTCTTTAATATTTTTCTTACGTTTTTTTTCTTAAATATTTTATGATGTTTAATTTTGACCCCTGAAACTATAATAATAATAAAAAATAGATAAATCATCTATGTAATAGTTTTATATGAAAAACATATACTAAAAATTTCAATCCATACCCGCCAGATTTTAATTTTTTAAAATGGGCTGTTAAAACTTCTCGTAATATTTGACTGATTTACCTCGAATATTAAGATTCCGATATATATATTCGTTAATTTAATTCGTTCTCTTAATTAAATTCGTTAATTTTGATAAAATTTTTCCTTCATTGAAATATTCATTTGTTACTTATTTTTTTTACTTCATTTTAATCCAAGTCTTTAAAAACATACATTAAGGATGTTGCTTTAGTGACTATGATCGCTCTGTGTATGAAACTGAGACTTGAGATTGAATTATTTTTTGTTTGTTTTACAAATTTTTTATATTTAATCTTGGGATAGATCTCGCTTCTATCTCCCCACGATCCCGAGTTGCCCTCTTCCTTCTAGCCTATTTGTTCCTCATATTATTTTTAATTTTGTCTCAGGTATAGTTTCTACACTATATAATTTTATTAACTGGAGTTCGTAATGTTGTACGGTGTTTACTTTTAATTTGGCGCAGTATAGTTGCAACCAGCTTTTGTGTCATTTAACTCCACATTTTATCTTAATTTCTGCCTCATTTTTCTCAGTTGTGAGAGATTTTTTTCCTCAGATTATACATCACTTTGGGCATGCATTAGTTTGCGACCTTAAATTTGTAATCATTATTTTATGCTTTTTGTGATTAGAAAAATATATTATTCATACGAAAGTGTTTGCAAAATTTCAAAAGAAGGTGGACATATTTATACACTAGCGCTAAATTTTCAGAGGAATAAAGTTTTTTTTCTTCTCCTTGGTACAAAATCACCTATTTTCATGGAAATAAAAAATACTTGTTGAATTTCAAAATTAATCATTTAGTACATTGTGCCTGATGTTATGAACTTCAAACGCGTATACAATGTTATCAAATCTACTCAGAATCATGAATTTTTTGTTTTTGTTTTATATGGTGTTCATCCACATTCTTGTTATTAATACTTCTCTAACTTATTATTTTATATTTTACTATTGACATTAATATAGAATTAACTCTCGCCATATTCCATAGTTGCGTGACAAAACTAGTCAATCATGAAAAAAATATTTGTGAAGCATATTCCATACTTTATGCGTCTTCCTGGATTTTCCGAATTTTATCCTGATGTTCCTTACTTTTTAAAAAAAATTTATTCCAGAAACTTAAATAAATTAATTCCAGCTTTGAGAATTAAACTTTTTTTTTGTCACATTACACTGCCAAAACTTGAACGATATAATTTCTGAAATGTATATGCTTAAATAGTAATCATTATACCAGTAAAAATATCCTCTTATTAAATAATACCTTAAAAACATTTATAAAATTAAATTCTATTGCATAATTCAAAGTAACCAGTTGGTTTTTATTGCTAAAATTGTAAAAAACCTTAAGTTCAACTATTTTTCCTCTAACAATTGAATTCCATTTGTCATCAAACTTTAAATACTTTAATTCCTTATTTCAAACTGAAATTAAACTCTGCTACATAGTTTAAGGTAACTATTTAATTTTTTAGACCAAAATTGAAAGAGCCATATGTTCAACTACTTTTACTCTACCAATTAAATTCCATGTCTCAGTAGACTTGAAATACTTTCAATTTCTTTTTCAAAGTAAATTTAAATTCTAGTAAATAATTGAAAGTAACCATTTAATTTTTTAAGCTAAAATCGAAAGAACCTTATGTTCAATCACTTTCATCTAACAGTTTAATTTCATTTGTCATTAGACTTGAAATACTTAGATTTCTTATTTCAAACTAAAATGAAATTCTATTACAAAATTTAAAGTAATCATTTAATTTTTGAAGGTAAAATTGTAAGAACCTCCTATATAACCAATTTCCTCTAAAAATTGAATTCCATCAGTCAGTAGACTTGAAATAATTTAGATTTCTTATTCAAACTAAAATTAAACTCTGTTATAAAATTGAAGTAACCAGTAACTATTTAATTTTTGAAGCTAAAATTGTAGGAACCTTGTGTTCAACCACTTTTCTTCTAACAGTTGAATTCCAACTGTCAGTAGACTTGAAATAATTTCGATTTCTTATTCAAACAAAAACTAAATTCTATTACATAATTTAAAATGACAATTTAACTTTTGAAGTCAAAATTGTAAGAGCCTTATATACAACCACTTTTCCTCTAACAATTGAATTCCATCTGTCAGTGGACATGAAATACTTTCGATTTCTTATTTCAAAATATTTTCGATACTTAGGGTAACGTTTTTCAAACAAGCCTGCTTCTATGTTTTATGGCTTAGAAAAGAATAGTGGTGCATTGAGACCATTGTCTGTGAAAAATAATTTATGTAACTAAATAAGAAAAATAAAATCTGACAAGTTCTGATCATCGTCGTGCATTGCCATCTGTGGGATTGATTTATGAACAGCTGTGATAATGCTTTCATTCTCATCAAACCGTTTACTATCATGTAATTCGTGAACTTCTGTATTCCTCTTCATTAAAACATTCTCTGCCATTAGGTTCTAATAATAGACATATCATTAGTATATTTTTCATCTCGAATGACATTATTACTCCCTTTCCCTCAATTCCTGGAGTCCAAACGGTCCATTAAATTTACTGACTTGTAACAATTACTTTTATGATATAAATTAAACTAGGACTGTTCTTTTATTTCCTGTTATAGCAATTAAGTGACTTGAAGAGTTATATGTATGTTACCTTAAATAGCCGAAATCCGGTTTTATAGATAATTACTAGTAAAAATGCGAGGTGTCTACAAGCTATGAATAATTTCATGTTCTTACAACGGAGGTCATTGCAGGAGAGATTTGAGTACGTTAACGAACACTTGCGTTAAAAATACAGCTTTCAAACAATATTTTATCTAGTAAATGGGCTCTTCACAAAAGATTTATCTTAAAAAACCAGGCCCTTCACAATATCTTTCATTTTAAAAACGGACCATTCGCAAAATTCTTCTCATAAAAAATGAAGTTGAAGACCTCATTAATTCATAATTTTAAAACTACCTCTCTTTACAAGACATGGCTTTTGTATTACAAAACAAAAATAGGATCTTATTTTTACACATTTATAAATTATAGGTACAAAAATCCCGATTCTATGTTAATTTTAGTTTCAAAAAAATTATGAAAAGCAGGACTTTTTTTTAAAAAGAGTGAACAAACCACTGGGTTTTGCGATTTTGTGGGAAAAAAACTTACACAATCAGGACTTTATTTTTACAAATTCACTAAACTATAAGTAGATTTTCTACAATTTCCCAAAAACATAATCTTTCAGAAAAAATTCTGGAGTGGCACCTGTACTTGGCATTACGCTTTCTTACAACAGAAGTTAAATGATACCCAATATTGCTCTAAGATTTAACTTTATCTTTTTTCTAACTATAAATATATAGACTATAGCAGATTAAGTACGAGTTAAGAAGTAACTGATTCTCTGATATTTTATCAATATGCTAAAAATTTCATACACGCATAGTAATTACTTATTTACATAGTGGTTAAGGCCATAAGCTATCGTTGTGAAGGGCTAAGGTTCTGTCCCCCGGTAACGACTTGAAGCCTCTGAAAAGTACAGGCGGCCGGTGCACAATACTGACCAAATAACCAACCTCCTTGGACAACAACTAGCTGTAGCAAGAATTATTTTTTGATTATATATATACGTATATATATTAGTACATTATAATACAATGTTTATTACAAACAATTAATCTCATGCATATCCAATTTGTATATCATTCCGATTATTGACATGTGTACCGATAATTATTCCATAAATATTAAATAACGATTGCTGATTTATAATTTAACTATATATGTACTGATAAAAAAAAAAAGAAGGTGTGTTCTTTACATTATTAAACGTTAAAAATAAAGCTTGCTGTGTCAAGTCGTCAAAACCAAATACGAAGATACCAACCTAAATATATATTAACCTAAGGTATATTTCACTTAAATAGAAACAAACTTTTGCAATTTTTCTGCTGTCCAAAATAACATAAATAATCAATAACGCGTGTTTATAAGGTGTAGTGATAATTTTCTCTTATAAGGCGTAATGTAATTGGTATTTATAAAATTTATTCAACTCTTTTATGGAACTCGTAACGGAATTTTTACGAACAAAGTAAAAGCATCTCTCGTTTCATTTCCTAATAATTTTTACCCCTGAGTTACATTTTTGATAAGCTTTATTTCCAATTACGTTTACATATTATCTTTTATCAATAACTCAAAGAAGTCTTTTTTTTTTCTACAAATGCTTATAGTATTAATAATTTAATGTAACTGATATCAACAATTGCTTATTAGTTCAAAGAAAAGTTCATTGTTGAGAAGGAGTACTTGCTTAGCCGAAGCCACTTAAATACTTACTTAGTCGAAGTGAAAACAGGAACTGTACCTTTTTGAACTAGATTTCAAACTCAATCTAATTATGTAAAGCAAAAATAAACTTAAAAGGGAAAAAAAATCGCATGCTCTTGAAACGTCACGACTATTGCATTGATTATTGTAATATGTGGTTTCAATTCTCAGGAAATGACCGAAAAGTGATATTATTCATTTTTATATGCTTTAAATGCCTTTTTTAAAACCTTTCTTTCTCTTTCTTTCGTTTTCATTCTCAGGAATGTTTTGCCGTTATTGCGATAGATTTGTTTTCAAAAGCTCTTGAGAGGTTTTCTTTGTCATAACAGCTGTTATATTTTATTACTGGCTTTATTTAATTGTTTCGAAAAAAAATAACGAAAAGAGTTACTGAGAATTTTGTTTTAGAAATTGGTAAATGCATGTTTTCGATTCCTTAGTTTATGTAAAAAGGAAGACAAACAATCAATAATCAAACAGTAAAAAGACAGTCAATGTATCGCTTTTTTTTTTACGCAATTTTGTGTTGAAAGACAAAATAATGTTTCATTCCAACCCTGTAACACCTTTTTTTTAAAAAAAAATATAATAATATTAAAAGTGCATTGTGTAATGACTTTTTTTTACATTTAAAATAAAAATGTTTTGAAAAATAAGAAAAATTTCGCGGCAAATTTTAAATGAAATTATCTTTGACTCATAGGTTGTTTAGGTGTGCAATGATTTTTGTTAATGTTTATTTTATTTATTTATTTTTTCAGTTTTATAAAACATTGTACGTCTTAAATGTTACTGTTAAATATTTCAGCTTTGCCTTCTAATTAGAGAATAGTTTGAACTAAATTTTAGCGAATGAAGCTCAAAAGTTACAATTCGTATCAGAGATTATTAATTATATATTTCTAGGGTGATCCGCAATGACTACCTTTATATATATTTTTTTTTCTTAAATCTTTCTCAAAAATGAATTTAAAAAAGTATGCACATTAAAGAATCACCTATAAATGTTTAAGCAATTGAAAATCTGATGAATAACTACTGAGGAAGGTGGTAATGAAAATAACAAAACTTATCTGATCTCCGGAGAAAACAGAAATTGATTGATGATTGAATTATGATCTTGAAAGACGATTTTTAGTCGATTTTAGACGATTTTTAGACGAATAGTTTCCTTCAAGTTTGGCTATCTATTTTTTTTCTAATACTTTTTTCAGGTCTACATCTTTTATGTAAAATATCCTAGTTAAATTGTTGTTAATATTGGTGGCAACGAGATAGCAGATAGATTGGCCAAAGAGGGAAGTGAGGAAGATATGCCCACCGGGTCATCACTTAACTTATCAGGAACTTTACTCAAATGAAAAATATAGACAAAAATCAATCTGGCAAACTCCACCTACGCACTAATGGTACACCGCAACATCTCCTGGCACCCTTCTGGGAATCAATTGCGATCGAAGCTCCCAGACTGCCTTGGCCAGTTTCTCAACTGACCTAAAATGTCTAACATACGAACATGGCACAAAAATTTACCCGACTTGTGAAAAATGCTGTATCCAAACAGTCTCACCGAAACATATACTTGATTGTGTCGGACTGTCCAAGGCGGATTAATTACCGATCCCCTTCTTGTCATCGACTTTCTGGCTGTCAACAACTTTTTGGAGTTGATCTGACTAATGTCAGATCTATGAAGATAAGCAACAACAACATAAAATAATGTAAAATTGCAGTTATTTTAATTAATCTTATGAAATCCATTAAACATTTTTTTCTTCCAATTATTGTTTTTCAGTTTTCACTTATTTGAAAATGATATATTAAATAGCTTGAAAACTAATACTATTATTTAAACTAGATTGCAATTATAAATTGTTTAAAAACTGTCTTAATATTTTATATTTCTCTTTGAAGAAGAATTTCTTCCACTTGAGTTGGAAAAAATCTATTTCTTTCTGGGTGGTTTTTTCCACTGTGAAAGAAACTTGCCATCCCTGCAATTATGCAACTTACTTGAAATAAATATTGTGTCTATTATTTTGAAAGATTCGTGAAAACGCATTTAAGAAAGAACACGAATTCATTTAACCAAATTCCGAGTGAAATGTATGCATTTAACAAGGATGAATACAATAGCGGTAAAAATTTAAATTTGAATATTTCGTGACTAAACATAGTTTAAACTTTTTCTTCTTATATATTACTAAATGTCGCCTTTTTTTTGCGTCTTACTCTGAAGCATGATTATGAATTCCTAAAAACATTATATGGAATTTAAAACACTGGGTGAATCTTAATTTTTTTATATACGGTTATTTAAAAGTGGTTACAACAAGGATTTGATTTGCCTGCATTTCTTATAATAATTATTAAATAATCAAATGAATTATAGACATTTTTTCCCTTCTGATATCGATTTCAACTTGTCGTTTGTGTATCTCTTTAAAACCTGGTGCAATTTGAAAGTACTATTTTTTTCCTGTATAAATAGCTTTAAGTGTTAAAAGTGGTAGTAAAGTTTTTCTTTTTTGAAAATTAATCTTATAAATTAAAGACAAATAATGCGTACTAGAATACATTATTAAATTTAAGATCTAATTTTATGTTAGTAATGAAACAGCTGGGATATTTTCAATATTATAGTGGTAGCTATGATAAGAAAACTTTTACCCAGTTTATATATTACCACTATGCACACAATGGGATCCCACACAATCGTGCAAGCTCTGTCTTAAAGAAATATTGATACTTTTTATTAATATCCTATACAGCATACAACCATATTTTAATAGTTTTTTTATGTAAAGTTTTCAAATTATTTCTATATTGTTTATTTATATAAAATTTCTTGAAATTCTTAATTTATTTATTAGTTTTTACTTTACTTTAGTTGACTTTTTAATATTTTACTGATCAAAAGTAAAAAAATTTCTCTCATTTTTTATTGAAGGCTTTAACATATTGTTTTGATCCTAATATTAATACTTTTTCTATATTCCGAAAAGCTATGGCTAAAGAAAACAAAAAATTTTTATTTAATTTCATACACAAAATATGAGTTTACTTAAATAAAAAATCTATGCCTTTAATCTCCTTGAATATAATTCTCAAAATATTTGATTAGTTAAGTCTTTTATAAAAATACATGTACTTTTTTTAAATTTTTTTATTTTGAATTGATATTTAGTATAAATATATGATACCTCAATATTAAAACTATTTTTGGGTACTAATACATAAGCAAAAAAAATAAGCTAAAAAATTTATTTTGTGATTCGTGTTTTTTAGGGTATAAATTATTAGTAATTTATGTGTTATATGGAAATCATATCTTATTTATTGTATAGTTATATGATTAATATTAATGTTAATAAATGTTCGCTTTATATGAAGTTTTAAGTAGCATTAGCAAACCACCTACATTCTATATGAATACTTTATATTACTCTATATATGATATGAGGGCGTTAATGGCTTACGTAACTCTTTATTAAAGAAAATTGACTTCATTAAGCTAAGTAATTCAATGGACATTAATGAAATGTTATTATCATTCCATCTCTTGGGTTTAACTTGATAAGTTTCACGTTATATGTTTTCTCAATAAATACGTGTGTTGCATGTTTAGAAGACAGATGTTTGCAATTATATAAATAAGGGAAAATATATTTTATTTAAATATTATTCAAACTTCCTATTTATTGTTTTAAAGTGACTGAAACATTATTAAAATGATGAGAGTCTAATTTTTAGTTAAAAAAAAACAGTAGAAATTTTCATTTGATAGTAAAGGGTTGAGATATACTGGAGTGTTCGGCTATGACCACCTTTAATGTATATTTTTAAGTTCTATTTCAAAAATGAGCTCAAAAAGTATAAACAGCGGTAGCACGTTAGTATTAAAGTGAAGAAATAACGTTATCGAAATCTGTCAAATCATTAGAAGAGCGGGGTGGCACGTATAAAAACTAGTTTGATTGCCTGAAGAAACTTAAAGGCGTTTCTAATAATTACATTTCAACTCTTGCCTGTTTCCTCGAGCAATCAAGTAAATTCTGATGTTTCCAGTCTCGCATTCTTTACAAGTGACTATACAAGAGCCGTGGTGGCTCTAGGGATAGAGCGTTCACCTTCCAATGAGGCGAACCGGGTTCGAATCCCAGCGATGGCTAGTAGATACTAATTCCGCACCCTGCTCAGTGGCAGACGGATCATGGGTTCGAGTCCCCTTGGTGTCAAGCTAACCGTGGGAGGTTTTCGTGGTTTTCCTCTCCGTGTAACGCAAATGCGGGTTAGTTGCATCAAAAAGTCCTCTACGAAGGCAAATTTTTCCCAATACTTGTTCCAGGAGTTCCCTTGTCTTCTGGATTGGGGTTCAAAATTACGAGGCTATTGAGTTGATCATCAGTAGTCGTAAACCCAAAAAATTGGGTCAGCTGTTCTACTACGGCTATGAAATAAAATATAAAATTGTAGTAATAATTGTGAACTTAATTTAAAACAAATATTTTGAATTTAATTTTTAGCCATTTTTTTATTTAAGTGATTATCTGATTTCTTAATCGAAAGTTTATTTTCTTATAAAACTTCCTCAGTATTACTTATAAAAAAAAAATTTTAAAAATTCAGTTTTAAGTCTATACAACAGTTATAGTTAACAGAATTCTGATTAATCGAAACTAATTCGACATTATCAATAATTATATTATTTTTAAAATTTCATACGAATAGATATTTATAATTTATTTTACATAATTTATTATTTGTGTGTCATTTAAAACAAATATTTTTAATTTAATTTTAGGTATTTTTTTATTAACTTGATTTTCTAATTGATTTCTTAGTCGAAATTTTAATTTCATGAAACTTTCTTAATATTTTTTTAAGTCTATACAACAGTTACAGTTAACAGTTTTCTGATTAATAGAAACAAATTAGACATTATTATGTTAAACAATAATTATATTAAAGTTCTTTCATACAAATATTTTACTTAGATCTAAGTTTATTGGAATTTTGAAATTCATTTTATTGACAATTTTATTATCTTGTCGGAACAAAAGAAAAAAAAAAAAAAAAACGAAATAAATTTTAAAAAATGCAAAATATTTTTGTTTGTGATTGCGGGCTTCATGTAGCCGGCTGGTCACGTGCTGGACATGACTGTTCTATAAAGTAGTAAAAACTTCTGAAGCGCTAAATTTTGTTTATCATCATTTCATTGCAATGCAATGTGAATGCTTTCTAAAAAGATATTTTGAAAGCGGAAATGAAAGTGAGCCGGAAATTCAAATAAATCATAAGTGCGAAATGATTAGCTAGTGACTCATGGCAACTCTGATTTTATTGCATTTGGGATTTTCTATTTGTGTGAATTTTTGTCTTTTAAGTTATTGCCAATTTCAAACTAATAATATAGAAGAAAAAAAGGAATCTTAGGAAGCCTGTACACGATACATATCTTGAAGATGGAGTGGAAATTATGTTGCTTTAAGTAATAATAATAAAAAATAAAAATAAAAAATAAATAAATAAATAAAACGAAGCGTTTGGTATTATATCTGGCCGTTTTATAAATACATCGTGTGAAATCGATGTTATTTAGTCATTGGATTACGATATTGTTATAAAATATTCCCACAGTAAATTGTGAGGTCTTGCAATGAATATCGATTGTACGATAATTATAGGCAACAATAATTCCGCAATGCTTATCGATAACGATTATTATCGCATAAGAAAATATCCTGATAAATGAATCATGAATACGATATTATCGAGATCATTATCGATTACGAGAAATTTAGATCATGATAATTTTTAATGAGTGTTCGATATTTATCGCATACGATATTATCGCGATAATATTCGACGATGATTAAAATTGATTACGATAATGTAATTATTATATGTTATCATGAGTGCTGATAACTTTCATATGGGTAAAGAAAATACTGATTAATGTTGAAGTAATGTTAATTATTTTAATTGAAAAAAAAATCAGTGTTATATAGTAAAAGATTGATATTTTCAGGCGATACATTGCAATAATAAAACTCGGATGTCGCCCAGCACTGTTTGTTACAACGAAATTTTATTTACGTGAAAGGTACCCGATGTGACACTCACAAATAACAATGCGTTTTAGTATAATTTTTTGTGGAGATTGCTCATAAGTGAAATTGTTTTCTATTTCGCTCTGGTAATAAAAGAGAATAATAATAAATAATTTATTAAAAATGTTTTAAATATGTTTCGAAATTCTCGCCAACTTAAATAAATTGGAAGCCAATTTGATTTCAAGAATCACATAAAGATATTAGCGACGTTTTTAATGCAAAACCGCTCACTTTAATGATCCACATTTCTTTGATCAAACAGAAGTAGACAATTTTTTTTCTCCTTGAATTTCGCTCTCCGAAAGATAATCAAATTAATAACTACTGATGCTAATATTTTATAAGCAGTACTAATATTTTATAAATAATTAATAAATTTGAATCGCTTATTCAAGTAAATAAATACCAATTATTTATTATTAATTTCTATTTAAATTTAAGAATTGCTATCTTATAAACTTAATTACAAATAGGAGGAATGTATAGCATGAAAATGAGAAGGGAAAACAAAAGTATAAGATTCCGGTTCAAAATTTTTAAAAATTGTCGTGAAAAGGTTTCTAATGAGGAATTTCTTTGTTTTGATGAAACTTGTAATGTTTTTGATATCTTCATTGATTCTTCTTGTAATTGTTTTAAAACAAAAAGAAGTTTCGCAATATTTTAAATTTTTTGCTTGCTCTTCTTTTAATTGAAAAAATAAATAATATATTTTAAAATTATTTTAGGGCGATAATCGGCTCACCTCGTTCAAATTCTACAGTATTAGGAGATCAGCTTTATCAACCAGGTGCTTTATTTAAATGTGATCTGAGAGCTTCCTGTGAGGAAATAACACTCGATAAAAAAGGTAAGATTTATTGTTTACACTTTGATAAATCTTAATGATTGTGAAACTGATGTGTTATTTGAGCTGCAGGGATCTATAATGCGCATTTTTTAGGATTGATCTCTATAAATAATGTAACAAAATTGATAAAATAAAAAAGTATATTTTAAGTAAGTGCGATGTTGCTATAATTTACCAATAATACGGTATTATGAACGGAATATATCGAGACGACTGGAGATATCTTAACCCGTAAACTGGACCGAAAGTGTTATGAACAGATTATGTCCGTTCTTAGTCAAAAAGAATAATAAAAGGTGCTCGAAAACGTTAGAATCTTCTAAAGAAGATGGAACACTTTTAGTTCATTTTCCAAAAGATGGTGCAACGCTGAATCGGTTCAAGTTATCCTATTTAGACCCAAATAGTGTTCTAGTAAACGAATATCGATTAAGCCCCCTCCCACAAATCATTCAATTTTTCAGGGTTTCAAGTAAATTTTTAAAAAGTTAAAAATTAGAAAATTTTAAAAAAATATTACGTTTTACTTAAATATTGCCGAACAGAATTTGTAGACCCATGAATCATCAGAATCATGGTGGCTCAGGGGATAGAACGTTCGTCTTCCAATGAGGTGAATACCAGCTATGGCTAATCGATACGAATTCTGCACCCGGCTCGCACCGACCACAGTGCTGACGCAAAATATCCTACTGTAGATGGATCATGGGTTAGAGTCCCCTTGCCGTTAGGCTAACCGTGGGAGGTTTCCGTGGTTTTCCTCTACATGTACCTCAAATGCGGGTTAGTTCCGTCAAAAAGTCCTCCACGAAGGCAAATTGTTAATACAAAGAGGGTCCAATTCAGAAAAACTGTCGGAATTGCCGAAAACTATTCATTTATAACGATGATGAAAATGGGCTAATGAGAAATGGGCGTTTTTTTGCCTTGGAAAACGCCATTTGCGAACGAGAGAGCTAATATTATCTTTAATCCGAAGTCTGTAATGAGAGTGAAAAAGAATTTGCTTAGAACATTGCCACTTTTAAAAATTGTTCAATCTGAAAATTGTCCATTTACCGAATTGACCTCGATTCCGAATGATCCATATAACTGATGTTCTACTCACTGTCTGTGATGCTGTTTGCATAGTATAGTGTATAGTCAATATTTGCATTCGTCGTGGCATTAAAATTTACATTCACTCCACTCATGTTTTATTTTTATATTTTCAGCAACACTGAAATCTGATATAATTTTGTAAAAAAAATACATTAAAGTTTTACGAGTAGTTTTTTATTTAAAACAAACGAGTGGTTTTTTATTTACAAAAAATGCCAAGACCCAATTAAAAGTTTCTAATCCACAATTTTTTTTGAATTTTAAGTGACTATCTAGGAACATGAACTAATTAAAAGGATTGCCTAAATGAGAGATGTACGCGAAAGAAAATACAGTCGCTAACGCTATGCATTATTAAATTAGGTTAGATAAGTGCACCGCTAATTGCATGTTACTAATTAATCAGTTCATCACGTGAGAGCATTTAAAATGAATTCGAAGTCGTGCAAAAATAGACTTGTTCGGTACAAACGTTTTGAACAAGTGGTGTAAAAGTTTTTGTAAAGAGCGAACATGAATATCGGATGAATAGCCAAAACTTTGATACCCATAAATCCATTGCTGTCCTTAATAAAAGGTTCAGAGGTAATCAAAGAGTTACGACTCGGGACTTCTGTGCAGCACTTTGTCTGACGTAAGTTAAGGAATAGCACGAACACTTCTTACCAGGGACTAATATAGGACCTTTATATCTATGCTTCTTACCAACATTTAACAACAAATGTTCGAACTAAACAACGTACTATTTCACGTTGTTATGCTCTAGATACATCCTTCTTAACTCAACTTTATATTCAGTTTAAATGCTCTCGCGTGAAATGGTTAATTAATTATACACTTGCTGCGCATTTTTCTTATCTTCCTTTTTAACCCTGCATGGTGGTACTATACAAAGAATAGCTACTCTATTTCTGAGAACACCATCACCAGAAAAAACATCAAAGAACATACACAAGGGGTGCCGTAAAGACCGCTCTTAATATGTATTTTTATAATCCTTATCAAAAATTTAAAAAAAAACTATGCATATTGTGGGTCGCAAATTCATACTCAAGCAACAACAACAAAAAAAAAATGCTAACGAAATCTGACAAATCACAGTACAGAGAGGCGAATGTAATAAACATCAAAACAAATTTATATGGAGGTTAAAACTTAAAAGTGTTTACAATATTAATCGTCTTATAACTCTTCTCTATCTTTACGGAAAGATATACTGTACTTAAATAATAATTTAAAGCGTGTGCTCTAACATATTTTTTTTTCTCTCAAAAATGACACTTTTTAGAAGCAGGCATGCCACGGACAGCGGACTTACAACGAGATTAAAGTAATAATAATAATATTTAAAAAAAAGCTTTGTCTTAGTTTAATTTCGCTGCGTTTTTCCTTATAGACCATACCACAACAAAGAGAATAGCCATGATATTTAAAGGCATATTGCTTTAAAATAATTTTCTTTTTGTCGGATTTATTAATGATCAATTTCATCGCATGTTTGTTCAATTCCATTTCGTCATTTTCAAACTAAAAACTATGTTATGCAATAAGTTGAAAGACGAGAAGAAAGTATATCTTTTGCAATACATTCCGTAACATGACTAAATTGTATAAAAACGTAAATATGTTTTATTTTATTAATCCTTAGTGCTAACCGTTATATTTGCTAACAATTAAATTAATATTGAAAAATAAAACATAACGCTGCTAATTACAAAATTAACTTTAAATTTTACTTTCACTTTTTATGTATCTTTAATTCGATTCTCTTAATTTTTTTTTTAAAAAATAGAGAACTGGTGAATTGCTTAACTTTAACTCCGTATATTTAAAAAGAAAATGGTTTTCCCAGACGCATTGAGAGTCGTATGAAATGGCGGATATTAGTCATATATAGAAATATTCTTTTACTTCATCTTCCAGTTCTTTTATTTATACAGCTTAATTTGTTTCCCCTTGTTCATTTTTGTTTCTCCTTTTTTGGTTAACATGACGTTTGTTGCATCATTGGAGAATGAAAATAAATACTAATGTACTTTTGTTACTATATTATTATTTTTTCCAGAAAGATCTTAAATGTTGGGCAAACGGGACATTGTTTCAGGGTCTCGCATTTCTAGGACTCTAGAGGTCCCTAGAAAAAATAAATAACTAAATAATAATAATAATTGCATGAATTAATTTTTTAATTTTTCAGTTAACCTGTTCATTTAAACTAATACCATAGAATTAGTAAATTATATGTATTTAAACATTTTTAGTTAATTACGTAAGCGGGACCATTAACGCGCACAATCTTTTATTTCTAATGTATCGGTTCGTGCTTGATGAGCCATTAAAATTTAAGCAATAGTGTGAATTTCAATGTAAAATAAAGTAATAAAATAAAGAATAATAGAATAAAAATTTAATTGAGAATAATAGAATAAAGATTTCTTTTTAAGAATTTAAGCAAAAATCTAATGGTGACTGAGGTGACCTACAAAAAGAAAAGATTAAAAGGCTTCTCAAAATTTTTTGCCCAGGGTGCTGCAAAATCTAGTGATGAATCTGATTTTTCAAATTTTGTCGAATCAATCCAATAATTCGTGAGAAATCAAAATTTAAATATACGACTTTTTTTAAAATTTGACAACTCAGAAACTATTCAACCGATTTAATTTAAATTTTGATTTTTAAGCCGATCTCAAATTTTTAAACCTGTTTATTTAAGTTTCGATTAAGAAAAAAAAATTTTTTTCTACAGCAAATGCTTTGTGCATTAAACGAAGTTCAAATGCCAATTTTCTTTATAATAACAAAGAATTATTCTACGTTTGTAACATTACAGAAGTAGTCGTTATTAAAACATACATTCCAGGAATTATCCCTTTTTATTTATCTTTGATATATAAATTTGGGCAATCATTTAGTGCCTTTGAATAAATTAATAAATTATGCCAATTATTCACTTTACTAGGGCACAAGTCCTATTAATATCATCACGATAATTTAACCCTAATTAAAATATTTATTTCTTTTTAATTTCTTCTCCGTGATGACTCGAATCCTTGAGATGCGACGAAAAGTGAATAAATAATGTTGTTCATTTTGTCAACTTTGTCTTATTTTTGAACTTGTTTACAGACGTTAAGTATTTTATGATTTTATTTTTTAAGAAGGGGGGGGGATCTTATTTTATGTATCTATGAAACTTAAATGATATCTATTAATTATATAATCTATAGTATTTTTAGAACTTCAAAAAACTTATATATTCTATAATGCGTGAGTAAAAACATTGTTGAATGTTGACTTACGTATAAGAATTCGTAATAGTTTTTAATATATTGTTAGTAAATACTATAAAACTTATAATAAATTTAAAACTAATATAACTGTTAAGAACTATTAATAAGGAGTGTATAAATATGTTATAAATGTAATTTTTTTAAGTTTCTTCTCGGGAGTATCTTTTTTAGTTAAATACCGAGTAACACGACCCCGAGGAATCCTAGTGTAAATCTCACTCCATTTTTGTCTTATTCTCATTTTTTTATGTTTCTACGTCAGATATAGTTTCTAACACCATATTATTTTATATATAAATCTGTGTACGTATTTTATTTTTTGACGCTTTACCTCGAGTTTTGTGCAATAGTCGGATTCGTTTGTTGTAAATTTTTGGGACAGATTAGTTTTGATAAAAGTGGTTTTTTACTGTTAAAATTTTATTTTTATCATGCTATGAAATTGGCTCTTCTTTCTCTTTAAACTAATTTCTGAAGAAAACAACATTTTATTTTAATTAGTTTGTAAAAATAAAAAAATATAAAACTTTAGAATTTGCATAAATAAAAAAAATTCAATTTGTTTTACAAAAAAATGGATTTTATAATTAACTTAGCTTATACACTTAACTTTTTATATTATTAAATTTCTATTGTCCTTGCAAAAAAAAAAATAATAATAATAATAAATAAATATTGTAGCTTTAAAGCACACTCTGATATTTTTGAACATAATGTTTCGTTAAAATGATAAAAGCAGCCTTATTTGCTAATATCTTATTACTAAGCAAAGTAAAGCCCTTCTTTGCACACAAATACTAGTTTTTCTAAAGTTGAAACTTTTCTTGGGAGAGTTTTCTTTTATTTGCTAAAGACTTCCGGTATTTGTTTATCAAATCATTCAACTGACTCCTGAAAACTTGCACTTAACTTATTCCAGATTTATTAAGTTGTAGATTTTAATGTAGCGCCATCTATTGTTCGCTTTTCAACGTATGTAATACTCCTGATCCTATATGGCGTGCAATGAATGGATTACAAGTTTTTTGAGCTATGACAAGTTTTGTTATAATTCTTGTGAATTATAATAATCTATATTGAACTAGATAAAAGAAAAGTTTTTTTCGTTTTTTTTTCTGAGAGTTTTTTTTAAGATGAGTTTTAGCGAGAACTCTTGTTTTCCGTGAAGTTGAGATATAAATGACTGTCCGTTTATACTTGTCTAGAAATAATCCACTAAATAAATACAATTGATTAACATGATTAGTACAGGATTATTATATATTGAAATGTTTTTATATCTTCTCATAATCTTGACTTCGTATATATATATATATATATATATATATATATATATATATATATATATATATATATATATATATATATATATATATATATATATATATATATATATATATATATGTAACATAAGAAGCTTCTATTAATCTTTTTACGTTAGTTTCTTTGCTATAAAACAACTCCTACTTTATTACTAATTAATTATTCTAATCGAAATACTTTCTCACACTTTTAAAAGCTACATCCTGTTCTTAAATCTATTTTTGGCTCAACTATGCATGGAATTAAGAGCAGGACAATTTTCCCTTTGCTCTGTGTGGGAAACGTTCGATCTATCTCATAAACCAATAGCAACTACTAAGATTTCCCTCTTTCCCTAAATTAAGACATTTTACGGATTTTACTTTGCAAGATTTTCCCTAACATATAACCAAGGAGCGCAACTTTTCGTGTGCACTTTTACTCATTCTCATGACTGCTCTTGTCTAATAATTAATAAATAAATTTTGTACCCTCCTTCCCGACCTATGACCTGTTTTAATCCTTCCACTCGGCAACGACGTTATATATATATATATATATATATATATATATATATATATATATATATATATATATATATATATTCTTTTTTTTCTTTCTGGAACAAAAGCAAAATTCAACTTTTAGACTACATCCGCTTTGTTTCAAAGTATGATTGACACAAGGAAACCAACAAGTTTGCTCATTAAATTTGCTCATGGGAAAACCATATGCTTTGTTTATGATGGAAATGCAAAAGATAGAACGATAGAACACCCAATAACCTTTGTTGTAGTGATCATTGTTGCGGGGAGAAATTTAATAGGAACGAAAAGTCTAATATTTTATATTTCTATATAAATTATTTCAAGGTTATAAAAATGAATGGTATTGAAGGAAATAATCTTAATTTTTTTTATATGCAAGAAAGATTTAAATTGATCTAAAAATGCATTATTAAATTAAATTTTTCATATCTAATAATCATACAATTCTATTTTCCTGAAATAATTTGCTTGGGTCTAATATTTATCTGTTACAAAAATTTTATTTCGTAATAAAAATTTTAATAAATTTAAAGTTAGTTGTCAATTGGGTTCCCTTATGGCTAGATTTAGATACCTTGGGCCGACGTAGCCCACTGCTTAAATTTAAAAATTAATTTGTGCAAACGAAAGTTGTGAAATAGGACACAAAAACGTACCAATTCGTAACTCTCTCTCTCTCTTTCTATATGTATATATATATATATATATATATATATATATATATATATATATATATATATATATATATATATATATATATATATATATATATATATATATTATATTGTAAAGGCATAATCGAGAACAGTTGCAAATGGCATATGAATATTTTGCTACAAATAGCACAGCACATTAATTATTCAAATGCTGTTACTAATTTAAGCTTCATTGAAGATTTATTTTCTGATAAATAAAAAATATAAGTTAAAACCGAAACAATTGTTTTAACAAAAATTTATTAATGCATAAATGTTTTGTAGGTAGTTTTTATTTTGAAAAAAAATAAATAAATAATAACAATCTTTTTACTTTTGCATAACTCGACAAAAATCTCACTTAGAATCGTTTTATTACATATTCAGTCTAAGTTGATTTACGCTTAATATTGAAACGACAAACGAAGCACGTGTGAATAAAATTGGTCATCGGTAACTTTAAATGTTTTTCTGGAAAGCGGTATTTTTTTTTTTTTTTTTTTTTTTCGTTTTAGTCAGGGTTGGGTTTTTGACGTCAAAAAGTGGTTTTTGACATGACAAGGGTATAATACTGGTTTAAACCGTCAAAAACCCGTCAAAAATGTCAAAAACTGAAGTTTGCCAAGAAAATTTATAAACTTCAAAACTACCAACAGTTGCCATGCATTATATTGAAATTTAATTATACTATAGGTAATCAGCAGGTTTTAAAATATTTTTTAATTAAAATTAAGGTAAAATAACAGATTTAAAATCTCAGAAATTTATATTCAAATGCATGTGCAGAAAAATTTTACACAAAAATTGTTTAAATATTTATATTTAAAAATTTTTTTTCTTTCTTTTTGATACTTAAGAAAATTAAAAGTTTATCACTATGCATTTTGGACATATAAAGAACATATAACTAATATTTATAAGGAACTTACAAGTTATGTTGTATAAATACAAACTTGATACAAGATACAAGTGTATAAAAAAAAATTTTAATGTTATACCGAATATCTTTATTATCCAATATGTTAATTTGAATTTAAAAGTAGTTATATTTATGAATAATGATAAATATAATTCATATTATTTATTATATTTATTTATAATTACTACACTTATCATTTTAAAACAATTTTTATCTCTTAATTTTTTTTTCTCCACTTGTATTAAGAATACAAATAATGCATATCTTGAAAGCAAGAAGTAATTATTCAATAGCTGAATATTTAGATATTCAACAAAACTATATCGTATTCAGCAAAATGAAATTTACAAGTATTTGGATAAACTAAATTTTCAGCATAGTAAATGAATAGGCTGAATATACTGTAAATTGACACTAACTGCTCTGTGTATTTAACAGAAAGCACTTAAATTTGTATTGTCTTATGTTACAAAGATTATTAAGAAGATTTAAAAGAATATTAAAAAAAAATTTCTTTAAAAGAAGACGTCTGATGTACAAAACTGCTAATGTTTATCTTTAAAAATGTCTAATTTTTAGTATAATCTACTATACACTAAATTTGGTTATAAATAAATTTCTTAATAATATCACTGCAGATTTTCAATAACACATGAAAATGAATACATAATATTACAAAAGATGTGAGTTTTCAAAAGTACAAGATTTTGGTTACTATTCAAAATATAAGTGTTTCTTCAAAATTTTAAATTAATTTTTTCTAGAACATATTTAGAAACACTATCCTTTAAAAAATATATAAATTTTATGTATTAATTAAATTTCACATATGAATATAGGTTTTTGACATTTTCGACATTTTTGACAGTGAGGTTTTTGACGTGACGGTTTAAACCATGGTTTAAACTGTCAAAAACTGTCACATGTCAAAAACCTGCCAACCCTGGTTTTAGTCAATAAATTCATCTGCCAACCAGGAAAAAGTTACCTTTCCGTCGGATTAGCTGTGGAAGGCTTTCGAGGTTTTACACTCCGTGTAACACAAATGCGATTCGTTTCATAGGTAAAGCTGTTCAGGAATCAAATTTGCTCTTTTTTTGTTCCTTGATCTAGTAGTTTCTTTTTCTCTTGGGTTTCCAAAATTATGAGGGTACGAATAGTTGCATTAAGGGCAACAGCATTAAGAGTTTAACTAAGGTTTGAAAAAACGCGGAATTATTTGTAAACGCCCAGTCCACATGTTTCTTTTTTCTTTTTTCCATAATCTTAAGCTACTTGCAAAGTTTGTTAGGTCTTATCAGGTTTTTTAAGAAAATTTTCAGATTTTTTTCTGAAATATTTTATTTTTTTCCCCTGATCCTTAATGAGATTACAAGATTCACTTTTAACATGAGCGTTAATTGTTTGGTAACTATTTGTCACTTGCTTTGATGCAATGTGAATTAAGTTTTAGAAAATAATTTCTAAAACTTAATTCAATTTTAATGCAATCATGAAAATTGAATACTAATTAGTTTCATAAGTATGATTGAACATTAAAAAATAGTTTTTATGTTTTATTATAATATATAAACTTACTTTATAAATTATATTTTTCTGTATGCTTAAGAAAATTCAATAACTTTTCCTAGCTTCATAAATCATTTTTTTTTCTTCCGAAGAACTGATTTGTTAGTTTCTCATAAATGAAGTAAATTAATATTAATTATAGTTAAAATTAGTACAAACTATCTAGACATTCCAAAAATGCAAAATTTATACCATATCAAATGTTAAGAAATGTAATGGAATTTGGATTACTAAAAACATAATTTCATATAAATTAAGAAATATTCGAAAGGTTTTACGAACCTCAATCAACAATATGTTCTTCATACGAATAGATACTTTACTTTTCCATAATAATTAAAGGCATATTCAAAACAAGTTCAATGCATTTCGATTTATACGAGGGTTGCTATTTATATTTCTGGCCTAATAATGAAAAAACAAACATATAGGATCGAAATTTGTTTTATCGTTTTTCAAAATATTCTCCATGATGATCAATACACTTTTGCATGCGTTTGAACCAATTTTCAAAGCACTTTTTCCAGTCCGATTGAGGTAACTCCAAAACATGCGTTTTGAATGCATCAACCGCTTCTTCGGGAGTCGAAAATCGTTGTCCACGTAATTTATTTTTGATGTGTGGGAATAAGAAGAAGTCATTGGGTGCCAAATCAGGGCTGTACGGCGGATGACCCATCAGTTCGATCTTTCGCGCCGTCAGAAATGCCTTTGTTTGAGTCGATGTGTGAGAGCTCGCATTGTCATGATGAAGAATGATTCGCCTGTTCTTCTGCTTTTTTCGAATTTCTCCGATGACTTCTGGCAAACAAATGGTCGTGTACCATTCAGAATTGACCGTCCTGCGTTGCTCTAATGCCACTGTTGCCACATGACCGTTAATGCCGAAGAAACAGGCAATCATTTGTTTCGATGTGCTTCTTCCTCGAACAACTTTTGTTGGTTTTGCCTCGTCTTGGAAGACCCATACAGTTGATTGCTGTTTTGTTTCCGGCTCATTTGCATAGATCCATGATTCATCACCTGTGTAGATGTTATACACAGCTTTTGATGTACCTTGAACGTATTTTTCCAACATTTCCTTGCACCAATCGACACGAGCCTTTTTTTGAGCGTTTGTCAGATTATGCGGGATCCAACGCGAACAAATTTTTTTTACGCTCAAATGTTCATGCAATATTTTATTGATGCTAGTCATACTAATGTCCAAAGGCTCCTCTATCTCACGGTATTTCACATGACAATCTTGCTTTATGAGTTCACGCACAGCATCGATCTTTCCTGGCACAACAACGGATTTTGGACGACCTGCACGGGATTCGTCCTGGATCGAACATCGACCACGATTAAATTCGTTATACCAATTTTTTACAGTGCTGTAGGATGGCGCTTTATCGCTGAATAAAGAATTAAGTTCATCGAAGCACACTTGTCTTGACAATCCACGTCGAAAGTTATGAAGAATAATGACACGAAATTGTTCACGATTCAATTCCATTTTTTGAAAGAGAAGAACTTTTCCATTTACTGTCAACAACACAAATGAAGCTATAATGGTAAATCGTCTGCTGAATTTATGTTCAAAAATATCAAACTTTCGATTAAAATCGTCTGCGGTCGCCTAACAACACTTACTGTTGCCAATGCCAGAAATATAAATAGCAACCCTCGTATGTTACCGGCAAAGTATGAAACGCCGTCATTCTATAAAATGCCTAGGCATTGTATATAATGCCGGATGTTTTTAGGTAAGGTATGAAGCACGAGAAGTATTGCATACTTTCCCTGGGCATTGTATGCAATACCTGGGCATTCTATAGAATGACAAATGCTATTTAGGCCAAGTATGAAAAAAACGTCCTGATAAGGTTATTATGTAAATGATGCGTATTTCCCAAAAATAAAAATATTATTCTGAAAAAATAATGAGAGTGCCATTAGAAACAAATTATTCAAAATGCGTAAAGAACGTTGTACAAAACATAATTCATGCTTTTCTTATTAAGGGGGAAAAAATTTCCATATAAAAAACAAGAAATTAACCTACTTGTTGCAACATGGCAGGCTTGAATGACATTTTGAATTACATTTCATTACATTACGAAACGAATCGGAGATGTACTTTATACTTTGCCGGTTTCTCATTTGGCATTCTATGGAATGCCTAGGAAATGTGCGAAATATAAATCGTTTCATACATTGCCGGCTAGTTTTAGGCATTATATACAATGCCTTGGCATTCATAGAATGCCGGATTTCAATCTTTGCCAGTATATTAAGTTTATTTAGCTACATTATATGATAATTACAAGTTATATGATAATAACTTATATGATAATAACTATATGATAATACATTATATGATAATAACTTATAAAGTTGGTTTATTTTCAATTGTTCGAAAATTTTTGTGTAAATGACTATAATTTGTAATTATTAGTAAAATCTCTTGAAATAGTAAATTTTGAGAAAACCAAGAGTGGGTTTTTGGAAGTCCACGGGTATGTCCACTTCATAGAAAATTTTACTTTAATATATTCTGAATATCCCAACTCTCGTCCCTAATTTAAAAAAAAATAAATAAATTAATTAAAATCCTTTGAATTATATCTTGTAAAATATTTGTTCGATGGAAAATTATGAGATTTATATATTGTTTTGCATAAATGATACAATACATGGTTGAGTAATAAATCAAAATTTTACCGAGTACCCGTAATCGGCTGTGTAAAAAATTCAATTTTCACCAGGTACCCGAACCCGGCAAAATTTTTGAACCCGGTACATCTCTAAATTTTGAGTAAACTTTTGATCATGGGGGGTTTGTTTTATTTTCTCTTATTGGCTGAACTTATTTGACTTTATTTTTTCAATGATAGTTCTTTTATCTGTATTTATCACAAATGGTTTAAACTTGTCCTCACATGTTCTGTTTCTAGTCATCTGTTTTCCCCCCAACAGCAGAAACCTCTAATTGTTTTACGACACTATAAGAAAGAAAAACAAAAAAGAAAAAAAGAGAAAAAAGTAAAATAGAGAAATACTATTTGGTCTATACAATTTGCAACCAAAAACAAATATTCGATGGGAAATAGATTAAAATCAATTTTAAAAAAAAATTCTGGAACTGACTGTAAAAAATAACGAAATAAAAGTGTAAAATATTCTCAATTTTAATCACTTCCAGCTTTTTAAAATATATGAACATTAAAAATAAAATTTTCAAGAATTCAACTAAGTACCTGTGAAATAAAAAAGCTGAAGTTTTATACACTCAAAAACTTTGAAAATTACAAAATTCTAAGTGAAATATAATAAATTAGCACGATGTTTTAAGAGTTAAAACACGTATTGGGAAAAAACGATAACAATTTGCAAGCGAAAAATTCTCTACTTCTTCATCCATCTATAAATCTGCGTATTTATATTTCTTGGGAATTCTATCTATTGAAAGACAAGACAAATAATTTCAAATCAAAAAAGAGTAATTTTGACTATTGCGTTAGAACTGATAAATCACCTGCATTAGGGAAAAGCATCTATGCTATTTAATGCCAATGAATTATTTTCATTTTTCTCATTCTGCTTTAAGAAATGTAAAATTAGAAAGGTTCCTTTTTTACTTTTTATAGTTAGGTTAATTTTTTTTTTTTTTGCCATTTGATGACACCTCCCAGTGGACGCAAATTTTGCTTATGCGTCCCAGGAGATGCATTTTACGCATCCCAAGCGATGCTTCTCAACTTTTTAGACGTCCCTGGGAATGCATTGTGACTTTTTTAAGCGTCCCACGATATACCTGGTAACTTTTTATTACACATCCGAGAGAAACATCGTAAAAAAAATTTAAAAAATTGCGTTGCAGCTGCAACGCAATTTTCCACTAGTGATGCAATCCACTAGTCCACTACTGGATGCATTCACTACTGGATTCCACTACTGGATGCATTCACTACTGGATGCATTCACTACTGGATTCACTACTGCAATCCACTACTGGATGCATTTTAAGCGTCCCAGGGAATACAATCTTCATACTGAAGTACGTAAGCAGAATTGCTGGTATTTGAAAAGGGTTCGAAATATTTCTGCTTTGGTAAATTTTCAAATAAACATTCTATTAATAAAAATTGGGTAACTCGTTTGCTTTATGCTCACTTTCCAGAGCTGTGTACAGGAATACGTTTGCTTTATGCGCACTTTTCAGAGATGTGTGCAGGAATGCCGAGAAATTTGACCCTTGTCCCACTGAACGGATCGACGCTGCAAGTGTGTGTACATGTTAAAATTTCTTGTTTTTTTTTGTTCTTTTTTGCAGCTAAAAAGTACTTTTCTTCTAAACGATTTACATAACATATTATGCGCTACTTATAAAATATACTTTTAATGGTATTAATCCAATATAGGTAAATGGAATATTGGACTATAGGTAAGGATTATATTACGACGACCAAAGCCGTAATGGTCCATTCCCCAGCTGTTACAAGCATTAGCCGACGGCAATTTGAGGCAGATTGGGACGGTTACCAATTTTCAAGCCTAACTCCTCGTTTGCCTTCGAAGTCTAATCAAGTGTTCATATTCAAAAATACAATTTTATTTGTAAATTACATTAAAAATGCTTAGAGCATCTGACTTTAGTTTTTGTGCTTTTCGTTCGCAAAAACGAACATTTACTAAAAATGCTATAGATTGATTTGGTATATAATTAAGAATATTTGCTGTTACAAAATCTTTGTAAATTGTACTTTTGAACTAAATCCCCTTGGAATTTATAAAAATTCATTGTTGGACTCTGGAGAGTAAGTTTCAGCTCATTCTATCATTTGGGATAATTTCTGAGAAAAATTACAGGTATTATGGGTGAAAAAGACAGTTCTCCTTACCCACAGAAAAACAAACCAGTTTCCAACCAAGGGAAAAGGAGTAATTTTACCAAAGCTATGCCTGACGGCTAAATTTCGTTTTCTGTCCATGTTAGAATGTAGAATGCTAAATGTTCTTTTGTTGTTCTGCTGTAGAATTCTTATTTGCAAAGGAAAAAGTATTTTTCTTTTTATTACGACACTTTAAAATTACAACTAGAAGAAACATCGAAAAAGTTTCCTTCTAAAATATTTATCTTTTAATGTCTACTTATTTAAATAAATAAATTTTCTGAAGTACGTTTTCTAGATATAGTCTTTGACGGTACTTGAATGGCAATAATTATTTTATATTATGTCTAGAACGTTATAATCTACGTTCAAAGAGATTTGCAAGGAATCGAAATATTCGATAAAGGATAATTAAAATTGTTCTAAAACCGTTATTGGAAAAATTATGAGTTGTAAAAGTTTTGATATTTAATTCCGAGAAATTGTAAGCTGGCAAAAAAACAAAAAAAAAAATTTTAGAGCTGTAAAAATGATTGCATTTAGTCTTTGTACTTTTTCTCCTGAACTAGTAGAAAAGTATGAAATGTGTTACTTTTTAAAAAGTACCGAATTCAATCTGTTTTTCCCTACTTGTATGACAGTAAAGATTTTAATATGTATGAAAGTAATGCACCAAGCTTGTTAACATTGTATATTTATGCAATATATACATAAACAAAACGTTCTCCTTAGCATAGATTTTCTTATCTCCTTTCATGGAGATATCACATGGTATGTATCTCCATATTTCCATATTCTGTCCTCTTCCTTTTACATATTTCCATATTGTTGACAATAGAAATCAATTACGTATTATGTATGTTTTTTTAAAAAGTATGTGAATTCAACTTAAAAAACAATATCACAAAACACATTGTAAAAATTGCTCTAAAAACCCATTAAAGGATGTTTTAAAAATTATTTATAGCATTTTAAAATAATTTACAACGTTAGAATGCTTAGTTTGAATGAGATCTATTCAATAATATAAAACATAAAGCTATTGGGCTGCATGTTATTGAGAAAAAGGGAAAAAAACTTCTCCCATAGACTAGCACGAAAATGTAGACTGAAGCTGGCAATGGTACCAACGCCCTTAATATATATTTTTAAAATCGCTTTTAAAAGTGAAGTCAGAAATTATGGGTCACAAATTAATATGTAAGCTTAAAAAACCGTTTCGAAGTCTGATGAATCACTATTGAGTCCCACCTTCTTCAATAGTAATTTGTCA
Organism: Parasteatoda tepidariorum; assembly: GCF_982258835.1. NCBI lineage: Eukaryota > Metazoa > Arthropoda > Arachnida > Araneae > Theridiidae > Parasteatoda > Parasteatoda tepidariorum. The sequence goes on along the minus strand of NC_141765.1, from coordinate 48,169,223 downwards.
ATTTTTGATGTTGGTGTTTTCTAGCTTAAATATTAATTTGATCCCCTAATATGAATATTTTTTTTCTTCATTTGTGACAAGGATTATTCATAAAAGTTGTGGTTATAGAATATTCTGTATTTAGTTACTGGAAAATATATTAAAGTAAAAAATTCTGTTTAAATTCAGATTTTTGTAATATGAGTTGATTTATATTTTCATTTATTTCATTAAATGTTCATAAACCTTATAAATCAGTTGATTAATTATTTCTTTTATTTTTGTTTTATTTCTAGGTAATACTCAGACTGATAATGGAAATAATGTTGCCTATTATGACAAAAAAGATTCCATGTGGCTAGGAGTAAGTTTGGATATTTTGCACAGTCCGACCCGAAGTGATATAGTAGTAAGTATGTGATTATCTTTAATGAATTTTGGATTGATTTTGTTTGAATTTATTAAAACAACAACTGTTGAAAGAATGATGTAAACTAACAAAAATAAATACTATCCTATCTACTATCCATCTAATAATTTCTATCCACAATATTTATCTTGTAGTTCCAGCTTAGTCATTCTTTTATAGAATAATACTTTGATCATTTTCATTATTATTTATTATCATCATTATTATTATTTTATAAATTCAATGTTCATGATATTTTTTTAACTAAATATAATGATTTAGCTATTTAATTCAAATATTAATTATTTTTTTAAGACTTGTGGACATTTATGGAAAAATCAGTTTTACCGACAACATTATTTGGCTAATGGAGCTTGTTATGTTATCAATAGTGACCTTGATTCAAGGAGTGTGACAAAATTAGTGCCTTTTGTGGAAAAAGGTAATTATGTTATTTTGTAAAGTAATTTACAGTGTGTTACAAAATTATAAGACCACCCCAAATATCATTCATTTTTATGGTGCATTGCATAAAATCAATAATTTTAAAATAGTAAAGCAGTTGAAATAAGTTATATTTTATCAAGCTAGACTAGTGTATGCAAATAATCATTAATATAATTCAGTATACGACCTAAAAGAAGCTATGGATGATTGACACTAAATTCCTACAACTTAGCTTTATAACTTGATTAAGTCGATGAAAAATTGAGTACCTTGAAGTTATCCAGAAAAATGGTGCATCATTATCATCTCATAATTTGTTTACATTTGCACATTTTAAAATATTCTTTTCAGTATTTGAAACTTCATGATTACTATAGGTTTATCTGAACTCACTTTTTCTACACTTTAAATTTTTAATCAGTGATGAAGGAAAAAGAGAATTAGCGACAAAAAGTTTCTTTCGCGATATGGCGTCCTCTTGAATTAAGGCAATCGATGAGCCAAAATTACAGAAAAGTATGCTTTTTGAAGAAATCTCTAGAGCGTTGCGTGGAATATGTTTATATGAGGGAAGGTGACGTAAGATCAGATTTGAGCTAAACTGGGCGACCTAGAATTTGTTAGATTTAATGAAGACATTCATTGTTGATTTCAGAATTTATTAAACATAATAAAATTAATTCTATTGCGACTTTTGATTTCCAGGATCTTTTCAGTATCATTCCCTGTTCTAAACTAAAAGATGTCCCTTTGAATTATTACTATGATTTTAAGAATATCCTTAATTGCGATTTCAATTATTGGAAAATTCTAATTAATTTTTGTCTTTTTAATAATTATAATTACAATGGAAGGGATATTTTTATTCAAATTGATGGAATACCACAAGGATCTAATTTTTCATCTGTCTTAGCTAACTTAGTTTTGCACTAATATGAAAAAAATTATACTCTTAATATTAAATTTGTTTTTTAAATTGATTGATAATTTAATTATCTTTAATTTTCTAGATTATGCAATTTTATTAAATGATATTTAAGCCGAGGAATTAATCTTCCTTCGTAATAATAATGATTAATTTTACTTTCTTGATTAATTTAAATTTTTTGGATTTGGGTATTATAAAAGAAGAAAATATCTGCTTTGTTGACTTATTTGCTTTATTTTTGTAAAAAAAATTCATTTTAACTGGTGGTCTTATAATTTTGTAACAAACATTTCAGATTTAAAATTTTGATATTGTTGACAGAATATTCATACTTAAATATATCTCTTAAAAATTTATATGCATGTAACATAAAAAGCTTCTATTAATCTTTTTATGTTAGTACTTTTCTATAAAACTTCTTCCTAATTAATTATTCTAAATCGAAGCAGTTTCTCATATTTTTAAAAGGCCACATCCTGTTCTTAAATCTATTTTTGACTCAAGTATGCATAATTAAAAGTAAGGACATTTTTCCCCTTTACCCTTTGTGGGAATCACATGACCTATTTAACAAACCAATTGTAATTACTAAGATTTCCCTTTTTCCCTAAAATATAACAAAATAGAGGGAAATTCATTTGCTACTTTCCCGTGGATAAAAACTGAAGTACACAGTTTTGGAGTGCAAATTTGATCTTTTTTATCAATGGATAAGAAAATGTTTTGAATATACTATGTGAAACTAATAAAATATTTTTTGTCCTCCAACTGCTATCTGCGTGGCTCAACAACACTCATCATGTCTGCTACCCTTTCATGCATGTATTTTTTTTATCATTCATTTTCATTTTCTTAATTTAGTTTTGGAAAATTTATATTACTTATTTAAAATTCACAAAAGCCACAGTGGTCTTGTAATTTTATTTTGTTACACACTGTATGTTTGTTTTATATAGGATGTTCCATAACCACCATTCTTAATACGTATGTTTAAAATGCTTGTCAAATATAAAGTAAAAAGTATGAATGATTGAATATAAGGTATTAAGGGTGGTGATTATAGAATTTTCTGAATATTTTTCTTTTATTTCCATTATTAACAAATTGTATATGTAATTAAAGTTTTTTGTATTCTGTTTTTTAGTCTGAACTATGCTATAAAAAAGAACTTCAATTAATGTAGTTCAATATATGAGCAGTAAATAGTGTAATATTTTAGCGCCTTTTTCAGAATAGCGTAAGCCAATAATGTCGCTTTTTACATTATGACACAAATTTTAATTTACTGTTGAACTTAAAAATTTGTTGTTTCTACAAGTGGCATATTCCATATTACTAAGTTCCATTTTACCTAAAATGAATCAAAGCTATTGAATTATTGTCTAAATATAAATAAGCAATTAAAAAGATATGATTAATTTTTTAAAACTACATAAATGCATTCAATTGTTTTTTTTTTTTTTTTTGTGCTTAATATTGTGTTGAAACAATTTTTTAGAAGAAAATTCAATACATGTTCAAATCATAATTAAAATGTTAGTTTTACTTTTATTAGTTAAACATTTTTAATGTATATTTCAGGAAATAATAAAATAACAGAAATTTCAAAGGCAATGTGTAGTAGAACAGTGCGTACTTTTTATGAAAAATTTTAAAACTGTTTAATGTTTGAAACAATTTTTTTTTATTTTCACATTTTGGCATGTTTTTTGTTGTACAGAAATATTTAAACAGCATTAATAAGCGAATTTGAAAATAAAAATCTATTATTGGGAACAAATTATCCTGCTCTTTAACAGCACAGATGTTAATAACGTTTTCACTATTCTACACTGCAATTTTTTTAAAAATTTGTTTAGTTATTGACAAGCTCTTGAAAAATTGAAAGTTCATTTATCGAACACTATATTACCATATGAAATTGACATTTTAAGAGAAGCTGGCATTGTTTTCATTATAATTTATTTCTGACTTAAAGAATATGAAATTAATTACATTAAGAGAATAAGAAATTTGTATTCATATTTTTTATTATTTATAAATAACTTTAATAAACTGTCTATATTTAGAAAAATTATGATAATAAATAAAATAATATAGGGACTAAGTTTAAGATCATGCTAAGTGACTTTTTAAAACAACTCAGTGTTACAGGTTTAGGAACATATATTGAAATCTTTACAACTTTCTGTATCATTCTGAAGCATGTTTTCTTATATTTATTAAATGTCATTTAACCTGACTTCCAATTAGATCTTTCGATTTTAACATTTTACTATTTTTCTTTGTAGCTAAACAAGCTATAATACCACCTGGAATTTATTATTATGCTTTTGGACAAGTAGGCACATCCGTAGCATTTTCTGAGGTAAAATTACATGTCTTTTATTTCTCAAAATTTGCCAGAAAAGTAATCTTAGAAAATTTTCCTATTGTACGGTATATTTTCTAAAATAATTAATTCTCATGAAATAATTAAAAACATTAAGTCATCAAGATGTTTCAAGGGCTATAAAGATTTTAATGTTAACAAATGACGGCACATATCTAAACTTTCTTCAGGGAGTGAATGCTGTGCTTTTCCCCATCGAGTTTAAAGTCATAGGTGTTTCAATTTGATTTTCATTTTAAATTTGATTTTCATTTGATTTTTTTTAAATTAGTCTCAGTTATAAAAAAACAATTTTTACAGCATGACAACAGTTTAATAATCTATTAGCATTGTTAATTTCTCGATGAAAGTGCTATAAAAGAGGAAAAAGTCAATTTATTATAGATTTCTTTTCGAAATTTTAAAAAAATTGACCTTACTTCAAATGGTTTTGATGTTATTATTACACAATTTTTTTAAAAGGGAAATATTTAAGTCATCTGAAAGATTGGTATCGTTGCATTATAAACTGTTTTGATTTTGTGTTTCAGAAATAAATCTTAATATTTTTTCAGTGCTTGTGAAAAACATTCATAGGCAATCTTTTGAATTAAAAAACCTGCACTATTGAAGAAAGCAGATAAGGTTATGCATAGATAACTTACATTTGTTGTTATTTTTCATCTTTCTATGATATTTAAAAAATATTAAAAATTACTAAGGTACATAAATTTTTTTTAATTTTTAAATTCTATTTTAAATTAAATTCTCACTGCACTAAGCTGGGATTAAAAAAGCATACAAAATCGTTCATTAATATTTTTGAAATGAAATTTTATCTACTTATTTTAAAGCATTTAAGTTAAGAGATAATCTACAGCTAAATGATTGTGTAACAAACGTTAGAGTTGTGAGCATTAGGGTTTACTAAATAATTTTCACGTACTAGTGATGCCAGTAATACCTTTTTAATATGTTTATAGATCTTTATTAGGATAATATTGTATTGAAAATGACAATAATAGTTGGCTATTTATCTCAATTTGAACTAAAGGTCATTACTTAGACAGCATACAATAGAAGATTACCTCCTCAAAAACTTAATGAGTTTGTCCTGCAGAACTATTTTATTTGCAAAATTTACTCTCTGTTATTCATTTTATGTGATGTAAAGACTAAATTAAATTTACCTCTTTTACTATAGACTCCCCAAACCATGATGCTTCTCCAGGAAGAATTTCTCTTTGAAAAATATTTATTGTCTGTTCACAAAACCCTCCAATAATATGAATACCCATTTGAGTTGGATAAATTCAGCTTTTTTAATCCTCAAAAAGATTCTATAATGAAATATGCTATTTTAAGAATAATGTTTTCATTGCAAACAAATTGATATTTAGATATTGACTGGTAACCAGTTGACGTAAGCCTTTTAACGATCGTTTAACCTTGTAGCTTTGGGATGAAGTTTCAGGCTTAAAGCATTCTTCATTTTGTAAGACACATTTCTAGAATTCTGCTTTATTACCCAAAGAACTACATCGTTTGAGACACCAAAGTTGATTTCTTTTTGCACTTAGCAGAAATTGACTTATTTGACATTATTCGAACAATTTTTCATTGAACCTGGAAGAAATCTTGCCCTGTTTGGTCAAAAACTTAGAAATTCACCAATTGATTAATTTATCATTTTAGAAATGTACATATTTCTTTTACTCCTGCTCTGAAAAGTTCTATGAGGGGTGATGTAAAGTTGAAATTTTAACTTTTAAAGTTGACTGCATTTTATTTATATATCAAATGTGAGGTACATCTATTTTTGCAAAAACAATTCTACAGCAGTAATCAAAATTAGTAGGCTCCTATAAATTTGTAGTAAACCTTTTTTAGGAAAATATAATAAACTATGTGAAACTTTGGTGTGTGCTAGATTAGCTTATTTAAGTAGGGCATGTTTATTTTGCGTTACACTATGAAGATTATATTTAGTAGTACATTCATGGAAAAAAGAATCACTAAAACTAAATTTGTGTTGAAATAAAATAATATAATGCTTGATTCTTTAAATTGTTACAAATTTCTTATGTATTAATAATTATAGAAAGAATTTATTGCAGTTACTAAATAGAGACTGATAGTTTATTGGATCCAGATTTAAAATCTGTCATTGAGGCAGCATGGTTAATCATTTTTAAAAAAATTTATCACAATTATAAGTAAATTTGTAAGGAATAAAATCGTTTTAGTTTATTAACTTTTTAAAACAATTGTCTCTAATTATTTGTATAATTTTGTCTGATTTTATTACTTGCAAATAGAAAAAATCTACTAAATTGATAATTACTCTGTACATAGTAATGGTTTTAAAGTCTGACTAAAAACTTCAATAATAAAAAAATTCAGCTCATATTTTTTTTATCTATAAATTATTCATGAATAAAAATTATTTTTAAATAAAAATTATTGAATCAGAATCGAGAGATCATTATATGAGATTATTTAATATAGAACAAGTTCTTCACTGATTAATTAATTAACTAGTTAGATGCAGAAGAACTTTTTTTAATGTCCATGATAATTTATAAGTATTCTTATTTTATTTTATTATTACAGTTTTTTAAAAAAAACTTTTTCAGGATGGAAGCTTTTTACATCTTGGAGCTCCTGGTTTTTATGATTGGACTGGTATGCATACTTATATTATGAAATTCTAATTATTTTTTAATAAAAACTAAAAAAAATCATATGATTAAAAAACTACCTTGCTCTTTTCTATATATTTTAGTCCAAACTTTTTTCGTACTGTTATAGTGTCAAGTTCTAAAATAACTTAAAATCAATTTGGTTTATTAAAATAATAAAAATATGGCTTTTTTTTCCTTTCTTTTGAAGAGTAATGAAATTAAGTGCTTACCTTGAAATGGTTAATTTCATTTTTGGTTTAATGTTATTTTATATAATTTAATTGCTTATATAAGGAATACCTGTACATACATAAAGGACATAATTATTGCTATATTGCTTTGGGACGCTATTATTTTAATTTTATATATAATTTTTTTCGAAGAATTTCAGTCACTGTCAAGTTACACCTTGAATTCAAATGGTATGAATGGAAATTACAAACAGTCTTCAATTCCATATGAAAACTATATAATTTATAATAAAGGATAGTGCTTTATTTTGCTTTTATTGAAGGTAATCTAATATTACTTTTTATTAAATACTTTAGGTACTGCGGTAAGTTACGCTTTGAATCCTGATAGTGTGAATCAAAACTACGTACGGCCTTCAATTCCAGATCCTCCTGTTGATCAGAACTTGACTCCTGAATCATATATTGGTGAGGGTGAAATTTTTATTGAATTTTAGAATTACAAAATGGTTATTGTTTCCAAAGTATAGGGTTTAATTATTATTTATTTTGTTTTATACATTGTTAATATGAAGGGATTTTTTTCGTGAAGTTCAAAAACAAAAAAAAAAATCATGAAAGAATGAGAAGAGTTCCAATTCCAGTCATTTTGTTTGTTGTGTAAAATGAAACTGCAGAACATGGCAAAATAGTGCAGTGAAGCTTATTGTTCTCATTATCTTTAGACTAACCTTAAAATTTTAATAATCCGCAAAATAAATTTAGCCAAGTATAAGAAATTTTTGAAAATAAATTTGTGTCCTCACTTTCTGATATAAATTGAACTATAGGCTGAAAAAAAACAGCTTTATTCAAAAAATGTCAGAATAAATGTTGTTAAAAAAATGATTCAACATTTATGAAACAAAAGTTCACACCTATGGTTAACTCTGGTTTGTTAAAGTAGTCAGTTAAATAAATAGAAAAAAAACTAATGAGTTCTGAAAATAAAATCATAATACAAATATAAATAATAAGTAAGAATTAAAAATATTTTGATTTTTAAATTTAATTTAAGATAAAACCAGAGATTTGAATTTAAAGCCAGATGCTCTAACTACCATAATGGATATATACCTCTGATCGATGTGAGTTAATAAGTTTAATAAAGTTGCTATGGAATGCTCAAGTCATTAGCCCCTTCCTTCTCGCTCCCGTGAAAATGACGGGGTGAGGTTTCACCCTCTATTTCTCGCTCCTGTGATATTGATGGGCTGGATTGTTCAGTAGTAACACACCAATAAGAATAAAACTAATTCATTTCTTTTGCCCGGAAAACATTTTATTTCTCATTTTACTCACCAGGTGGCAGTACCAGAATATTTTTAAGGTAATTGTAGATAGTTTATTTTAAACTGGATGTCAGCACTAATTAAATGTGTAATACAAATACAAAAGCTAAAAAATAGGCACTTTTATTACCATTTTCTTGAAAATTTACCAATCATAAAGGAGTTTAAGAGTGCAAGATCAAAAGTTATTAAGTTGTTCGTTTTTTCACAATGTACAATATTGTCAAACTATTTAAAATATAATGAATCAAAAATTTACCCATGGTTTTCCCTTCTTAAGAAATTACTAAAAACTGCACACCAAATAATATCATTCAACAATTAGAAAATAGGCTAATGATCAAACTTTTCTATAATTAAATCTTTCATCATAAATTGTGAATTTTGGCTTTAATTATATGTAATATGTAAATGTATGCAAATTTATTATGCAAAATGTTAAATTTAGACTATTTTATTTCATTTTAAATTAAGGTTATTCTGTGACTTCTGGGAAATTTTATGATAATCATGAAAATTATGTTGCTGTTGGAGCTCCTAGAGATGGGGAATTTTGTGGACGCGTAAGTATGCTAGAAAGAGTAGTTCTAAGTTATGATATTATTCTCATTATTTTTCAAAATTGATGCTAAACTATAACAGTAATACAATGATTTATAGCATTTTAATTATGATTTATCAATTTATATTATTTTTAAAAATTTATAAAATGCATACAAGCTAAAAAATCAAAACTATTACAGGTATACATCTATAAAGCGATGAAAACATCAAATAAAAGAATGGTTGTTCATCACAGAAAAACAGGCTTCCAGGTAATGTAATACACTATATTGTATGTTTGCTATTGTTCCATTTAATAAATATTACATTATTAATTATATTTATACATGTTTAAAAGTTAATGCTGAAAAATGCAAAAATATATTCATTAAATATACTCCAAAGTATTCAAAAAAAAATTTTGCTCAATATTTTCCGTTGTAATGATATCATATTATCTTAGTAATATTATATTATCTTAGTAGTATTATTTCAACCAAAAGTCAATTTTGGTTGAAATGAGCAGTTGGAGATATTAATAAATTTAAATAAAAATACTTTATTTTAAAATAAGAAAATTGGATTATTTAATGTTTTATTGTGTATTAAAGTGTGCAACTTTATGGAAAGAGACACAAAAATGTTCATCCGCTGTAAAGCCATACCTTTATTTTACAATATATGAATATCGTGATATTTCATACTGCTGTTTGAAATATATGATTCTAATTGTTCTGTCAGGATAGAAAGTCCTTTAATATGAATATTTTTGTTTTAGTGTATTTTGCAATATCTTTGAAACTCTTTAAACAATTAAAAAACTTTCACATGTCATAGTAAAATTAGTTTATACGAAAATAAAGTTCTATATTTATTTGCTATTTTTTATTATTTAATTTAGGTGTGATTAAAATATTTTTAGGTATGCAAAGTTTCATATCATGCAAAGTTTGCATCATTTTAAACTGTGTAATTTTAAATGAAAAATCCAGAATTTGAGCAAAATTAGCCTAATAGTTTTTAAAAAATAAAACTATCATAGGGAAACAAAGACTGCATTTTAGCATGAGGAATATGGGGATCAGTGTGTAGCAATGTCAACCTTCATCTATGAAAAGGTACCTCACCATAGAATTCAGTTAAAATGTCTTATATATTAGTGAAGTGGAATTATATTTTTGTAGTGGTAGATACATTACAGTACTCCCCCACCAGAATTATATTAGTGATAGAATTCAATGAACGGATACCACTAATTGATTCATTGTTGTTTTGTGAGAAGCCGGGAGAGCTGTATTAAGATCACCGTACTTTTTTAGTGCTGATTGTGAGAGCTGTATTAAGTTCACGGTCGTGGTCGCTCCTGTGTTGCATTTAGCAGTAGAGTGTATACATTGTGTGTGATCGAGACTGAGAAGCAACTGCGTGAAGAAGACAATGTCGCTGTCACAAGTAGCAAGTCAACTGTTCAATGTGGACTATCCATCGAAGTAGGCGTGTTCAAATCGTAGTAGGCGTTTCTGCCTAGGTAGACGTGTTCACATCTCGTTCGTGTGTGTTCACATCTCGTTCGTGTCTCCAATATGGGGATCAGTGTGTTATCGGCAATGTCAATCTTCATCTATGAATTTGAGTGAACATGTCTTATATACTAGTGAGTTGGAATTATATTTTTGTAGTAGATACACTACAAGGAAACCAGATGATTAGATAAAAAAAAATTGTGTGCGTTACAATATTTATTTATTTTATACATCATTCTTGAGTTCCTATGATGAGCAGATTTTTCATTGCGCAATAAAGTAAAATATGTTTGCAAAGTTAATCAAGATGTAAATTTTTTATAATTTTTTTCTATACTTATGTTATTTTAAAAATTTAAATAGTTATACTGTGAAAGGCTTTCTTTGTTTTAATCTTAAGGTCAAACAAATATGGGTATGATTAACTCAAAAAAAGTTCTTTGATTTCAATAGTAGAATTGCCAAATGTATGAATATCTTTTCAATTTTGGTTATAAAATAAAATGAGATATTTATGAAAAACATGTCTGCTGCAATCTCTGAATTGATTTCACCCATTTCGTTGCATTTGGCAGTTCATTAAAGTAGTACCTATCTGTGCTATAGAAAATATTATCTAAATATCTGTTTAGCTTTATATCAGTAGTTAAAATGAAATAATAAAAAGAATGAGGAAGCAGTGTGCCTTTCATTTAATGGGATTCTGAATGAACAGAACCATTAAATACATATCTCACTCAAACCAGATTAAGCATAAAAATGTCAAACAGCCACAGGGGGTAAGTACTAAGGTGAAAGCTAGTGATGCCAAAATACTTATTATAACTTTACCATTCAGCATACATTTGATGAATTTTTATTTTTTCAAAAAGCCTTTGGATTTAATATTTTTCAATTTAAGTACCCAAAAAATTTCTCATGTGTTAAGTTTGTTAATTTTCATGTTCTCATGTGTAAATTTTGCTCCTTGAATTACAGTTAGGAGAATATTTTGGTGCTGCTGTACTCGGAATAAATTTAAATGGTGATGAGTATGATGATTTATTAGTAGGAGCTCCTTTACATTCCATGGATAACGGTGTTGATGAAGGAAAAGTCTATGTTTTTATTAGCAATGGTTTGGTATGATACTTTCTTTATTTGTTTTAAACTAAAATTGTATAGAATTTTCATCTCTTGTGTTTGGTCATTACATATATTTTGTTAACCTAATTATATTTAGAAATTGTGCAGTTGTTTTTTCATGATTAAAAAATGTGCAAATATTACGTCATTAAATCGAATTAAAATTCTACCCCCAAAGATTGTGAAAGTGAAACTCGTTTCCGCTTCATTATTTCTTTAGAATTTTTTTGGTGCACACTTAGTTATTTCTTATTTATGTTGTTATTAAGTTATTTCGTTATTAGTTATTAATTGTTTCGTTAATATTACTTTTTTCTCCAACTTTTAACTGTAATAAACTTTTAAATCTTTTTATTTTTAAATAATTTTTTTTTAAATAAATTTTTAGCTTAAAATTTTTTTTATTTTATGTTTCTTATTACACTGTTTTACAGATTTATGTAATCAGTCGCAGCGTTAATTCCTCCACTAAATATGGTTGAATTATTTTTTTATAATAGAAGAATAATTTACTTTCCTAAAATTTGAGATTCTCCAACGTTTTTCTCTCAAACTCTCACCCTCCCAACGCAAGGTTTTTATCAGCGCCACTGAGCACATAAATATTTTTTTGCTGTTTTTATACCGTTTTGTTGCTTTTTTTTTGCTGAGAAAGAAAACTTTTTTCATGTGAACTCTTTGTTAATGCATTTTAGGTTATTATCTCCCCCCCCCCAAATAATTTAGACATGGCATATATATGTTATGACTCCTTTTTGAAAATTGTATCAAAATGGAATGCTGAAATTTGTAAATAAAATAAAAAAAAGTTTTTAAAATGCTATCAATTCTACTGCATTACTGTTGGGAGAATGAAGAAAAAAATCAAGATTAAAAGTATGATGAAATAATTTTGATTCATTGGAGGAAAATGAAAAGTGTTGGAAGAATATTACTAGAAATACTTCTTGCTTTAATCTGGTAATTTTTATTATGACTTTATTTATTATTATTTATTATTATTATTTATTATTTATTTATTTATTATTTATTATTATGACTAATTTTTATTATGACTTTTTTATTATGACTTAATAAATGGTTTTTCCCTCCAAAATTGATCTTCAGCCTTTAATGTGTTTATTTTTAAACTAACAGGTATTCTTAAAGACAAACATTGATACTGAATCAAATTATAAATATTTTACATGAATTAATTTAATGTATAAAATGTGATATTGTATATTAATTGAGATTTTTCTTTATTTTAGGGACTCCAAAATTATGCAGAGTTGTATGGAAAAAACAGAGCATATGGTAGATTTGGTACTGCTCTTGCAAATCTTGGTGATATAAACCAAGATGGCTACAATGGTAAATGTATTTGCTTGCTTGCTATTTTATAAAAGCTATGACATGTATGATATTGATCCTACTCACCAACATATTTTTAAAACACTGCTCATTTTGCTGTTTGAAGAGTTTTATTGAATCTTCATAGCTTCTTCATAGCTTTCTTCCAATTGTTCTGAGCAAATTCTGGTTGCTTAGTTAAATTCATCATTCTGATGCAAATAGCAGTACAGTTTCTATTCAACCTATTTGATCAAGGTTATTTAATCAATAATGAGGGCTCTTTCTTATTTGATCAAGGTTATTTAATCAATAATGAGGGCTTTTTCTTACACTGGTAACAAACTTGTTTTTCATTCAATGAGAAATGCCGGGCAGCCGTGCTATCATTGAATTTTCTGCTAAAGCAATCCTGAAATTAAAATTATTTTTTACATCTATATAGAATAATTTTTAACGCTTTAACATATCTTTTCTACATTAGAGTTCCTTATTTATTTTCACATTGATCCAACTTGTCTTGAATTTTTTTTTATCTATACTTAAATAAAGGCAATAGATTTATTCTGCTGAAGTTATAAGCTCATTTAAATACTCCCAATAATTAAAAAAAAATACTTTAAACACCAATGCTTTTTTTCCCCTTAGATATTGCGATAGGAGCGCCCTATGAAGATGAGAAAGGTGCGGTATATATTTATCATGGCTCTGCTAGTGGAATGAATATAGAGTATGTTCAGGTACATGAATATATTTTTATTTTATTTTCATTATTTTTTGTTGGAATAAAAATGCATTGAGTTTGTAATCTGTGAAGGGGAGTTTTTGCTTAATTATTGAAACTAAATTGCCAATTTACACTTAGCAAGTGATGTTTTAAAGGTTGATTTCATTTATTTTTCTTGCTTTTTGTTTGTTTGTAACATTGTATTTTGTTACCTTACTTAGTTCACATCATTTTGGTCACTTTGATTTAATTTGGATGAAGAGCATGTTGCATGCTTAAAAAATGTCAACGTCATTTTAATTTTTGTAGTGCGTTTAAAATTTTTGTTATATTAATAGTAGAGTGATAGTCTTTTTTTAAAAATAAAAACTTATCTATTATGAAATTTAATTCCTACTTCATTCCATTTCAGAGAATAGCAGCTAAGGATATTGATTTATCTTTATCAGGATTTGGAATTCATATTTCTCGAGGATTTGACATTGATTCTAACCAATATCCTGGTGAGAAATAATGATTAACTTATTTTCATGTTTGCAAATTTATTTCTATTAATGATTTATAATTACATCAGGGTTCCCACGGTCCTTAAAAACTGCTTAGTTTTTATTTTGGAAAATAAGGGCCCTTAAAAATACTTAATTTTGGTTCATGCTTTTTTAAAGTCTTTGTAACTCACTGTAATGTTGCCTACCCTCTTATGGATAGTTGTATCATTGTAGAATATTTGTTTTGAATGATGATGTACTAAAGAATGAAATGTAAATGCAAAAAATGCAAAACGAGTATTCCAATGGGAAGTTTATAATTTAAACTTATATATTTTGACTGTGCTGAATTTACTCAAGTTAAGAATTCTCATTGTTATTGGTGCAGGATATTTTTGTTGGAAATGAAAAAAATAGTTTTAATTTTCTCATTTTATAAAAAAAAAGTTCATTGATTTCTACTGCAAGCAATTTTTTTAAGTCATGACCTTAATGTAGACAAATGTGGGACTGGGCCGTTATTTATATTTTGCATTTATTTATTTTTTTTATCAAAAATAACATTTCACCTATACAAAAAATAAATAAATTCATATTTTTAAGAAAAAACATGAAAAACTTGTGTAATCATTTAAAAATATATAAGTAGCAAAACTTGTATAATGTATTAAAATGTTAACCCCATTATTTGCCTTTTACTTTATTTCTAGATTTGCTAGTTGGTTCATATGCATCATCTAATGCTGTGTTGTTTAGGTAAAAATTTAAATTCCCATTTACTATAAATGCTTCTGTTATTTATAATAATTTTTCTAATTTAGTCTGTTGTTGGATACAAAAATTCCTTTTATGTGTTTTTTCCTGTTTTCCATAGAGACTGCCCTTTAAACACATGTTTAGCATCTTTATCAGAAAGAAGAAAAAATATATGCAAATCAATGCGCGAGGGAGATAAAAATTTTATCATACTGTCAAATCATCATTGAGAAAGAACTAAGAGCCACAAATGCTCCCAAAACATCTTATAGATATCGCTATACAAAAAGATAATCTGAAATCCAACAGAGATTTCCAAGATATTTGAATATCTATGAAATGTCTCTTAGAAATCCAGGTTTGATGTCCAGCCTATTATGACGTCTAAGGTATTTTTCCAAGGAATCAGACGTCGTGATTTATCAAAGACATACAAAGAATATTTTTATATCTCAATTCTTGAATAACTTGCTCGATAAAATTTAATGATCAAGCATGAAAAGTACATTTAAGCTAAACATCTCATAATTTCATTGATCAAATTAGTTCAAATATTACTGTCATTGAAAAATATATGATATTAGTTCATTTTATTTTGCTGAACAAATTTTTAAAATTTCAATTGACAGACAGATTTTATCTAATATTTTAAATTAAAGCTAAAAGAAATTATAAATAAAAAAAGATATAAAATAAAAAATGCTTAATATAAAATAAATAATTTAAAGATTCTCGTTTTGAAATGAAAATTTTATTATTTATTTTTTTTAGTTAGCTTTTTTTCAAAGTGTTTAAAGTTTTTAGATAATCTTAGAAAACTATAGTGTGCAGTGCATAAAATCAAAAATAATAATATTACACTAAATAACTTTAGTTCTGATTAATGTTTGGATTTTTATGTAATTCTGTATTTATCTTAATGGTTTCTGGGGGTGACCTTAAATATACTTAATTAATTAGTGCAAACTATTTATAGGGCAAACTAATTAATAGGGTTACAAAATCAGACACAAAAACATACTTTCTCTGAATAAACATAAATGCTTTTTACATGTTAGGATTCCTGACCCTCGATATATATATATATATAGGGGAGAGTCGGGTAGCCCCGCCTACTTAAGGAGTATTGCTTATATTTCTGTATAATATTGAGTAATAATCAATATTTTTGTATGTTTCTATTGTTTTATCACCTAATTAAGTAATGCAAAAAGAATAAACCAAAAAAAGAATACTTTAACTTAAAAAAATAGAAATTTAAAAAAACATGTTTTTCAGCTCTTTTCAAAATGTGTCAGATAGCCCCGCCCAGTTACAAAAATTATGTTTTTTGACTGTTTTTTCAGGTGTAAATGAAAGTGACCAATGTATTGACAATAGATAAGCCTCATTTATCATTTTTATCACAAAATTATTTTATTTATTACATATTTATATACTTTTAGTGAATTCTATCATTTAATAACAATAAATGTCATACTTAATGTCATACATATATTTGTTGTTAAAAATGCATATAACATTCAAATTTGAAGCAATAAAATAATAATCTTTGCAACCGTACATTTATCGACAAAATGAAATTGGGCGGTGATACCCGACATTCATGTGAGCGGGGCTACCCGAAATCCAATTTTTTTATAAATTTGTAATTACTCGAACAATTTTTCACATGTAAACTTCTTTCTTTGTGCAAATTAAACTTAAGACTACATAATTTAATGCTGTATTTATGGAAAAAATTATTTTTTTAGTAGTATTAAAATGAAGTTTAATCGAAACATTCAACCAATTTTTCTTAATCTCATGACTACTGTATTCAACATATTTTCAAAACTATTGTTTACCATGTTACCAGATGCATAAATACTTGAAACTTTGAAAATAATATTTTTTAAATATAACAGTTAATGTCCGATGGCCCATTGACTTGAAAAAATATTCTATTCATATGAAACTGACAGTGGGCGAGGGTACCCGACACTCTCCTACTGAAATTTGAAAAGAAAAGAAATTAGCATAAATATTTTTTTAAATAATTTTTTTTCTTCTTTTTCATTAATCTTTTTTAGAAAAATATATACTAATCTTAATGGTTTTTATTTATATCTATATATATATATATATATATATATATATATATATATATATATATATATAAATATATACACGTTGAATATGTTCGGTGAATGTTTAATAAACTTTAAGGTCTCTTATAACAGTAAAACAAGCAATAAAAATCAGAATATGCATGATGTTTATTAGGTTTGAAAATAGATATCAAGTAAAATTGCATTTTTATTGCATTTTATTTTGAAAAAATTTATTTTAAATTGTTTTAAATTTCAAATGTTATTAATCAGAATCCTTAAATTGGTTTTTAGAGTGAGGTGTCGTGTACTAATTTTAAAATATGAATTTGGTTTATATATTCAATATTAATTTCTATGTTCTTCTACATTTCTTTTAACAGACATTCAATCTGAAAAGAATTTTCAACTTAATTTATTATTTCAAAAAATTTATTTTTTAAATATTTTTTTAACATTGTTTATTTTAAGTTGTTTTGTATCAATTATTTTATGTATTTCTACCAATTGGTGTCTTTATCAATTGTAATCTATGCTTCCCTTTACTACTGAGCCACGAATTTTCGTATGGGAATGGATTAAATTGAATTAAGGATGGACCCACACACTTCATGAAAAATATGACTTGATATTCATGTTCAAAAAATGTTCTTTATATTTGTATGGCTGTCATTCATAAAGATGAACACACATTCATATTCTGCAGTAGAAAACACAAGTGTATTCGCAGCATTACTTAGATTCGTATAATTCGATTGAAAATTATGTCTTTAATTAGATTGAAATAATGCTACTGTCTTCTTACTTTCGGTAAATATTTATCATATCATTAAATTCATGTTTATGAAGGCATGCCAGAAGATCGTTCATTATTTCTACAGATGTTATGGGAGCACTTATCGCCATATCTCTAATTTACACCACTAAAATATGTTTGTATGACACTGTAGCTTTTTATGTGTGATTTTAGATGTAAGGCTATGGATTTTAATAAAATTAAAGTATTAAAGTGGAAAGATGGATTTTAGTAAAAACAGAAGTAGGGTGACACATGGGTATTTTTTTGAAAGTGGGAGGGTGTGTTCTTCCCACTTCTAGCATAGCACTGTATTCATGTCTTAATATTTGTTTATTTTTCAGATCTCAGCCAGTCATACAATTATCAGCAAAGATTGTATTTACACCAAAACAAATAAATACAAATGTAACCAACTGTACTTTTCAAGGTCAGAAAGTATCTTGCATCAGTGTTAAAGCCTGTCTTACGTATTTTGGAAAGCATGCCCCTTTAAGTTTAGGTAATTTTTTTAAAATTATATTCTTTAAAGGAATTAAGAAAACATGTTCTTCTAGTCTCTGAAATAAAATATCACTTTTCACTAAATATAAAAAAGTTCTTTGCAAAAGGAATATTTTCTTTTGAAATGCATTTTAGATACATTTTGAACCTATCCTTTTTTTTTTTTTTTACTATGAGCATTTAGTCATAGTGACTTGATTTGCTTTAAAGACTTTCCTACTGCAAGATCTTTAGAACCCTTTACAGCAACTGAATATTTGTAATACCTGATTATTAGTATCAGTAATTATCATTATTATTTAAACTTTTTAATCATAGCAATTTCTCTCTATCTTCATGGTGCACTCAACTCAGATATGTAAAAATTAAAGTACATAGTTTTTAAAGTTCTATTTATCTGTCTTAGATGAACTGTAAAAATATTATTAAGTAATATTAAAATATGACTATATCAAAAATCAATTTGAAAACAAATTCTGTGATAAGAATTTTTTATTTATCATAGATTAATAGAAGTGCATACACAATACTCAAGAGCAATCATTTTTGATTAATTTAGTAATAATGTGTCTCAAATGAATTTAAAGCTAACAAATATGCTTCTGCATGGAACACTATGAAATTTTAGTAGTACATAGTAAAAAAAAAATCAAAATTAATAAATTTTCTGTTTTAGCTTTTTTTTTTTTTAAGAAAAAAAAGGTTAAGGGTAAAAAGGATTGTAACTTATAGTACTGTGAGCAAAGTTTTGAATAAAGCATGTGTGCATAAATACCTGAAGATATCTTCTAATGTAAAAGAAAAAAATGAATATACTATGAAAGATTAAATTTTAATAATAAGTAATTTATATTAATATTTTTATTAACATGTTGAAGGGCATAAAATCAAATTCATTTGTTATCTAAGTTAATCAAATTACTTCCTTATCACTTAAAATTATAATCAGTGCATAGAAAAGCAGATATAATTTTCAGTAATACACGTGTTTTAACTTGTAAAGCTGTACAACGTTCTGTCATGTTTAGGACTGGGCTATAAATCGATATATCGCGACATATCGATTTAACGCCTATATCGGCAAACCGATACAACGTTTTCATTCCAAGCGATGCATCAGAAATCTGATTTAAGCCCTCGAGTGAAGAAGACGATATAACGATATAGCGATACACGCAAGGACTTTCTCTTACGTTCCGATGCCAACTCGCGCTGTGGAAGACGATATTGTTTCGTTATGTTGAGACGGCCTTGACTGATGAGCGGTAGAATCAGAATCACTTTTGAGACCTTATATCGTTATATCACATGTTCGTTTTCGCAACTTCGCGATTTGAAATCGTTTCTTGTAGATTATTTTCAATGGGATTAACTTCGTGATCGCCGTCGTAACCTTGTTCTGAACGCAATCTATTATTGAAAAGAATTTATAAAGAAAAGTTTCTTCATTAATTAGGTAAGTTTTTTATTTATTTTCTGACAAAACTTTTTTTATATTTTTAAATGTGAAAATTATCGGAAATCTAATTTAAGGCACCCATAAGGAATTAAATTACAAAGTAAATAAATTTGTTAGGTTATTTTTTTACTTTCTTTTAATTTATTAAAAACCTTTCGGATAAAACTTCTAATAATTTAATGGGCTTCTATTACTGATTTTAAATTTATAAATCTTGAGTTGTTTTTATTTTTAGAAATAAAGTTAAAACAAAACTTATTTTTTGGACATAAGTCAATAAACTTTATTTGTTCAAAAGAATTTGAAAAGTTTGCGAATTTTATTCATTTCTTTTTTTTTTTTATCAATTACTACTTCGTTTTATTAGAGAGTAAAATCATTATTTTTTTTTAATTTTCGTTCTATATTATTAGTTAATTAGCTAAATATATTACCGAATATCACAATTCTTTTGTTTTTATTTTTAAGAATTTAATTAAGAAACTTTGCCTTACTTTGTTTTTCGTTCATAATTCGGTCATTATTTAATTTAATTTAATTATTTATATGAAATAATAATAAAAATAGTGTTTAAGAAGCATTTTTTTTTCTAAAATTTATTTAGCTCTTTGTTTTAAGCATACAAATAATTTTTTAACGAACTTATTTTTTAAATTTTGTTCCTATGCTGTTAGGTAAATATATTGATAAATTTCACTTTTATTTATTTTTTTATTTTTAAACTAAGAAATCTTTTGTTATTTGCGTGATCATTTTTAGAAAATATAACAAAACTTGTGTTTACTTCTTCATTAAGAATTTGAACATTACGATCGAACTTAATAATTCTGTAATTATTTACGCATAATAGTACAAGCAAATATTGATTTGTTAAAAAAAGTTTCTTTTTTTAAAAAAAAAAAAAAAAATATTTTTAACACTTTGTTTTAAGTGTATAATGAATTTCTTAACAAGCTTTTTTTTTTAATTTTTTAAATTTTCTTTCAATAATTTCAGCTAGATATCTTTATAAAATTCCCTTTTTATTTTTAAACTGAGAAATCTTTCAGAGAACGAAAAATTTAAGAAATTATTACAAATCTTATGTTTACTTTTTAGTTTAAAATTCGAACATTTTTAATTTTAAACTTCAGCTTTTAGTCAATCTAACTTTTATTTTAATTAAAATATATTTTGAAATTTTAAAATCAGCTTTTGTTTAATAACAATATTTTTTTTCATTAAGGGTGTTTTAGGGGTTAACTTAAATTAAGACTGCTTATACCTTATAAACGATAAAGAAGTGCAAATATTTCATTCTGTATCTACACACATTTTTTCAATAAATATTTTAAATAAGATTTGTACATCTTAGTCAATTTATTTAATATCTTTATTTAGCAAAACATATATATTTTCAAATTCATAAATTGATTTAAATCAATATGCGTATGAAGTCTTGATATAAATCTGACTTTCTGTGCCTTAAAGTAAATGAAATTCAAAAATACTATATCGCGATACATCGCTATATCGCGATGCAAAACTGACGATATATCACGATATATAATTTCTAATATCGCCCAGTCCTAGTCATGTTATAAGGAGGCTTGTATTAAGCTTCATGATAACTTGTTAGGAAAGAACATATATTTTGACAAGAACATAGGAAAGAACATATATTTTGACAAACTCAAAAAAATATAGTATTTAGTTAAAAAATTATAAAGTTGATTTTTCAGTAAGAAATTTAAATATGAGTATATAGGTACTTATGAAAGTAAAAGAAAAAGGTACAAACTAATTTTTTTAATCATATTGAACTCCTTAGTGTTACATCACTGAAATGTAAATTTAAATGCTGAAGTCAAAGAACTGTTTTGACATGCATCAACACATTGTTATGATATATATTAATTTTTTATAAAATTAATAAACTTGTAAATGCTAAAATAGTTTTTTTAAACAATATATTTTACAATAGTTTTATTTTTTATAATATTTTATATAATTCTGATTCAATTTCTGTATATTTACAGATTTTACACATGAACTTTACTTGGAGCATCCAGTTCAAGGAAACTTTATATCTAACAGAGGATTTTTGTATAAGAATGGAAACAGTTACTCAGTTTTGAAACATAACTCAAGTTTAGCAATTGCTGGTGAAAAGTGTTTTACAGAAGAAGTTTACATTCGAGTAAGTCATTCTTTAGAAATGGAAAATATTTTCAGGCCTATTCTCTGAATAAACAATAAAAAATTTAGTAGTGAGTTGCATCAAAATTATGTGAAACGTCTAATAAACTTTCTGTGTGTTATATCATTTACTAGCACTTTATTGTTGATTTTTTTAATTTTGTAATTTGATTTTAAAATTTTGATGATAAAAAAAATTACAAAGCTGATTTTGTTTTGTTAATTAAAAGCATTAAAAAATCGAAGAAAAAATTATTTCATGAAAATTATTTAAAAAAAAAATTTTATGCATTCATTTTAATCTTCTTTTAACGTACTTTAATCATAGTAGACGTTTAATATGGAAATTGTTAAACTATAAGACTTAATTAAGATTTTGAATTTCATATTTCAAAATTTGATTTTACATAGTTTTTATTATTATTATTTATTTAGTTTTATTTTTGTTACTCTGTACAATTTTGATCCTTAGAGAGGAATTTTTTTCCACTGTTTTTTCACTACAGTTAACTCTATTTCCTATAAATTTACTGATAGTAATATAAGAACTATTCATCATACATTTTTATCATTTCTGTTTGCAGTTAAAATTCATTCTGCATACTTGCTAAAGCTTTGCGAAGGTGCTTCTGTTGATTTCCTCCTGTTTCTCTAATTAAATCCAGATTTCATCCAGTTTCTCTGATTAATCCATCTCTAATTAAATCAATTTTTATCATACTGTCGGTCAAAGGGTTCTTGCCTTCCCACGAACTTTTCTAAGAAAATGCAACTCTTGTGTTGACTGAAGACTTTTTTAAGGGAAGGGGGATTTATAATTCCCTTATTGGGTATTCTTTTCATACTCAATGTTACTGAGAGAAAAAAGCAAGCTGTTAATCATTGACATGTGTTTTTTTTTATGTTACAACACCATTAAATTACAGCTACTATGTGATCCATTATTTTGTAACTTTTTCAATAGTTGTGAACTCACTATTTCATACATATTTACACTTTTTAATTTTTCAGAATGGCACTAAAGATCTAATCACTCCAATTCAACTGCTTTATAAGTACAGTCTAGTTTCAGAAGAAGAGAATAGAGCTTTCAATAATAATTTTCCTGTTATAGATCCACAATCTTCAACAAATTTAACCTCTTTTGTAAGTATATTTAGTTCTTATACAATAGAACCTTGATCGATCATTTCTTGTGGGACCCTTCATTGCAAATGATAGACATGAGAAAATAATGAATACTGGTCAACATAAAATATCAAATAATTACTTAAAAATGTATGAAAGATGTAAAGTAATGGATTTAAAAATTAACAATTGAAGAAATTATTTTAATAAAATAATTATGTACAGTTCGCCAAAGAAAATGGACCACTCTGCATAACTTATGATCTAAAGATTGGATCTTCATGCTTAACCCCTTAACTGCTGCGGGCGTATATATACGTCTCGGCCAGACGATGTGTTAACTGCCGCAGGCGTATATATACGTTTTCCTGAAGTACGATGCTTTGCATTGCGCTGCTATAAATAGAACTACACCCCTACTTCAGATTGCAGTAAAATGACCTTGAAAGTGTTTGCTTTGCAAATATATTACTAATTTCGGAGGAGGGGGAATGGGAAATGGATGTTATGGAAAAGTGATATCGTATTAATCGTTTGCTTGTCTCCTTTTGAGTAAGGTCGGGTTTATTCTTTTTTCGCTTTCGTTTCCCGTATGTATTTGGTGCTTTTTATTCTTTCCATCAACCTCTTCAAATGCATCGGAAAATGTGCTGTTTGTTCAAGAAAAAAATTCCTTGTAAATCCCGCTATCAGTGCAATGAATGTGATGTTGGTTTATGTATCCAACCATGTTTCAGGATTTGTCATACAACAGCCAAGTTTTAACATCTTTTATATTGTATTTTTATTATTTAATTTAAATTTTGTATTTTCTTTCTTTCCTTTTTCTTGTCTTGTAAAAGTAAACTGTTTTTAAATTGCAAGGCGTGCATCATTTCCCCCCACCATAACACTGCGTAAGAAAGTGCACTTAAGCGAAAAACGGTGGCACTGGGGAGTGAATCACATAAATTTTACTCGGCAGTTAAGGGGTTAAGGGCTCGAAAGAGTGACCTCAAATATGCTAATCAATTAGTGCAGAGGATATTTTAAGTTATGAAATCAGATACAAAAACGTACTTTCTCTGAATAAACATACTTTTTTTTCTCAACGGATTCAGATTTCTGATGCCCAAAATATGGTCCCCATATTCTAGTCTGGAGAGTGATTCTAAGTTTGGAGCTCTTAATGTTAATTCTACTTTTTGCTTATTTGGACATATTTCAAGAATTTTGTAAACAAATTGAAAAGTTTTTGCACACCAAGTTATTTTATCAAAGGATAAGTCGTTGTAAATATGACTTATAGTAAATATTTATTATTTTATTAGATAATAGTAGAAAAAATTTTGAATTTTTAAGGTATAAATTTTTTTATATAATTTTAAAGTATGTAATTTTGCATGACAAATGCAAAATTTGAGCGGAATCGGTTGAGTAGAATCAAATTTTAAATAAATTGTCGATTTAAAATTCGATTTCTCTGGAACTATTAAACTGTTTTCACTCAAATTTTGTATTTCGTCATGTAAAATTAAATACTTTAAGATGACATTAAAAATTGTATGCCTTATAATTTAAAATTTTTTCCACTATTATTTAATAGAATAATAAATTTTTAAAAAGAAATATTTTTGCATGGAATTATCTTTAGATAAACAAATTTTATAATTGTGTGCAGAAATATTTGAATTCGCTTAAGAAGTTCTTGAGATATGTCGGAATACGAAATAAGCAAAATTTACATTAAGGGATCCAAACTTTGAATTGCTTTCCTGACCAAATTATGGGGCAATATTTCCCTGATTGCTTCTACCCCCCATATAATGGTGGTCAGAAATCTGAATCCATTGGAAAAAAAGGTATGTTTACTTAGAGTAAAAATGTTTTTGTGTCTGATTTCCCAACTTAAGATATTGTTTGCTCTAATTAATTAGTATATTGGAGTCACCCCCTTCAACCATATAAAATGAGTCCTAGAACATCAAGATCTGATCATTAGATCAAAAGTTATTCAATGTGGTAGATATTTTTGGTGCACATACATAATGCAAAAATTTATACACTATGAAAAAAAGATAAATAAACACGATCATTTAGTTAAAATATTTCCAAATTTTTGTTTTTAAATTCTTTTTTCTTTTAAATGCAAACAATGAATTTTCGACATTTCTAATGCATTGCTGTTCATTTTCAGTAACTTTGAGTGAATGCAGAAACTTTCTAGTTTTTTCAGAGGTTTCCTTCCACGAATGTTAGCACTAGTTGTAGTTTCTTTTTACCACTACTTTAAAATCACTTTGCTTTTCTTCAAGTTCTTGAACCAACAATACCACAAGTTTCAACATTTTCATCAGCTGGTGCCTTAACGCTAAATATGCAGTTTGAAGCGTTTCTCCCAAACTGTGAGCTTTCTCTTCATCATTATTAGCACATTTTTTCTCAAAATAAAATAACTACAATATATATATATATATATATATATATATATATATATATATATATATATATATATATATATATATATATATATATATATATATATATATGATGGCAGAATTTCTGAATGGTAGATGTGAGAATCTGTTAGTTTAAAAAAGGATTGAAACAGGTATTATTAACTTTATAACTATTGAATTTGTGACAGTACAGTTAGCAAACAAAACGATACTGACGGGAAAACAGAGAAACAAGAATGATGGATCGAGGTTTGGTTGTAATTTATTAGTATTTATGACATTATTGAATATAGTCACAATGCAATGCTTAGTTTTATAAATGCTTGCCGTCTGAAATTTTACTTATTATATTTTCTTAAATACTGAAAGATAACATTATAAAGTATAAATTTGTTATCAAAATCAATATTTAATTATTTATTGTTCTATTATATAGATTGAACTTTAGTAGTGCGCATTAACTTTTGAGTTGTAGATTGAAATTTTGTAAGGTGCTTTAATTTTGAATCAATGTTATAATTTTTGAAATCACTGTAAATAAATCTAGTATAAAGCTACTAAACACATAACTTTTAAACTCTTTTATCTCTAAATAAAATGTATCACCTATTATTTTTATTAATTTCTTGAAATTGTATTATTGAAGATCTAATGTATGGTTTTGTGATGTTCTAATTTTAAAATTTTTAAATTTCTTTTAACGCACTTTTTATCTCAAAATTTTTATAATTTTTAATCATAATAATATAATAGGCTTAATATTGTAGGTGATCCTAAGTTAAAGCATTATTAGCTATATTTAATTTGAAAATGATTACAATAATAAGTATTATTTTCTCTTTTGAAATTTTTTAACTTTTGTATTTGTGCATATTTATGTAGATAGCAAATTCTAAATAAAGCATTTTGAGCAATATTCAAAAGCTTAAATCTCTAAATACCCCAAAACAGGATCTGCATTAGATATTACGTATAATTTAAAAAATCTCTCAGTCATTCAGTACTTATCCAGACTTTAACTTAAACAAATTAATAAGAAAGATCTTAGACATGTCTAAGATATCCAAGTCTAGAACTTAAATATATCTTGCTATTTCTCTTATATTCAAATATCTTTCCTCCACATAGCCATAAATGATGTCTCAGAGATATCCAAAATATCCCAAATTCTTGGGCCTAGACATATTTAGATATCCATGAGGTGTCAAACACATCTACAGATCAATTTGGACACATAACAGATGTGTTTGGATATCAAAACACTGATGGTTGTATGGGAGGGAGTCAATTCCTAAAAATAATTATTTACAACCATGGGAAATATAAATTATAATTTTAAGGAAAAGATATTATTAAAAGTCTTTTTCTGAAAAATCATTACTTTTCATTGAAAAAATAAATTTACTACAATAAACATCAGATTTTGTGCCTGCACTAAGTTGTTTGGTATTGTAGTAGTAATCATGCTTAATTATCTATGATATTATCTGTTATTTTATCTATTTTTTAACTTTTACTTAATTAGTAAACTTTTAAAAAAACTATAAAAAAATATGCTTACCTTACTTAAAAATTTTGCACTTAAAATCTAGACCTTTTTTTAAAGTTAGTAAGTTCAAATTTAAAATGAGTTTGTAACCATATTTTTAGAACTTTTATCGTTACAGAAATGAAAAATATAAAAGCAAGATTTTTTGATGATTTGTTTATAATATGAGTTGCTCAAAAGCATGTTACTTAGTTTCACATGGAAAAATTGAAGATTAGCAGAGATTCATATATTAAAGATTTTATAAATATTGTATGTTTATTTTTGAATATAAAATATATCTAATTTTATTTATTTAATATCAGATTTCATTTTTAACTGGTTGTGGAAATGATGATATGTGCAACTCTGATTTAGCTATTAATGTGAACGTAGTTGGCATGGTTGAGTAAGTATACCTCAAATAATATATTTAATCCATCTAATTATTTATATTGCAGTTAGACATTTGCATTTTGTAATTTACAATTTGAGTATTAAAACAAATACATACATTTCATATTTGAACTACATAGAAAATTGCAAAGGGTGAAGATAAATCTCTATGATGTAAGTATATCTTAAAATATAACCTTTACCTTAGAGTTGTAGATTGGGGAACAAAAACTTAACTCCATCCTTCCCCTAAATTAAAGGAAAAAGTTCAATTAATTAGCTGCTTACTATTAAATTTTGGAGCACTATGCTTTTCTGTAAATCAAACATTAAGTTATTAATTGTTTTAGTAAAAAGAAAAAGTGACCACAGGTTTTCAATATAAATTGAAAACATAAAACATTAAAAATCAACTTTTTCATTTAAAAAAATCATAAGATTTTCATTTTAGAATTGTATTACATTCAGGATGATGATGTTTATGTTTTATAAAGTCAAATTTTTTTGATGGTGAGTCTTTTAAATATCTTATTGTTCCCTTGATCTTCTTGCTCGAAATAAATGCAGGTTTAACTAGTGCTAATGCAGGTTTAACAGTATAAGAAGATGCTATTGAGTTCAAGGTAAATGTTATGGGCTGTTTCTATGCATAAGTTATGCAATGCTATGTAACTGGTTAACTCTCTTGTGCTTCATTTATAAAATTTTATTTTTCAGAAATACACCTTTAACTATTGGGAAAAACTCAACTCTAAGTTTATCTATTGAAGTTGTCAATCATGGAGAACCAGCTTATCTAGCGGAGTTATTAATCACTCTACCACCTGAATTGCCAAGCATTAATCAAGATTTCTGTTTTGCTCCTGAAGATTCTTTTAATCATAAAAATAATGCTACTCTTATCTGTGACCTAACACAGGGAAAAAATTTTCTTTCTCAAGGAAAAAAGGTAAATGTATATTTTGTGAGTGAGTAAATGAAACAAGTTGTTAATGTGCAAAACATATTTATAAAAATCTGTTTTTAAGATCTTTCGAATTAATCACAAAATTATCTAATTCTAATTAATCTTCTTTTGTTGTGATAAACACATTAACAAAATACCCTTACATAAAATTATGATTATTATATATTTTAACAACAAAATCTTTTTTTTTTAAATAAAAGAGAATTTTTGAGAAGAATAAGAACAACAAATGAATGAGAAGCAACCACATAGTTGATAAGCAGAGCTTCATAGTAACTGAAAATAATAATATAGTTTCTACATTATAAATTAATCATAATTGTATAAAATAATGAAAAAATTAGTAAATTAAGTAATACTTCAGAACTTGCGACCAGCAGATGCATAAATAGCTTTTGTTATAATTTCATTTTAAGTTAAGGAAAACGATGGCTACCCAAAAGCGGTAGAATGTTTTTGTCTAAAAAATAGTGAACATGTTATGTGAAGACCAAGTTCCTAAAGACGGGAATACTGGTTTTAATATAATTCAGTTTTATTATTGCATTGATGTTATCTTAAAATATATGATGTACACTAAACAAACCTAAAAAAAGGGGATTACTTTTAATAATTTTTGCTAATGATTGGATTTTATACAAAGCAATCTTCTTGTTCTAAGAGGTTTTTATTAATTTAAATTCTCAAAATTTTAAGGTATAAAAGTATCAGTTTAGAAAAACAATGCTTGAAAGCTCAGTCAAATTATTCTTAAAGAATAATATTTCGAAAGTATGACTTCTTTGAAAGTATATTTAACTATTCAACACATAATGTTAGAACCATGTGTTTTGTCATTTATAAGATATAGTTTGATCTATAAGATTGTGTAAAATTTTATTGACCTTTTAATTTAAAAACGTTTAGGTTTAACAATAATAGATTATTAGGAACATTTTTTGATTAAAATAATGTTTGAGTAAACCAGTCTAGAAATTAGGTATCATACTTTTACTCATGCAAAATAATATTGCAAGATTTTAATGCTAAGACTTATCACAGTTGTTATTAACATATAGAGTAAAAATTGTATTAGTGTACTAATTATTCGACCCTTCTGGAACAATATTTACCACATTGTTCCTCATTTTCTTGATCAAAAATATATAAAATATAAAGAAATATTCATAAAAATAAAGAATGTTACAAGTAATTTTTTGGGCATTAATATAGAAATTACACTTCAAAGTCTTAACTGATGGATAGTTTATTTTTTAAACTATAATACTTAAATTGTAAAGAACTGAATTTTTTTATATAAACGTCGCATTTAAGATAATTTTTTGACGAATTTCTATAGCTGTGAAGAATTCAAAATTTGTACGCCAAATTATTTTTTCGAACTGAATCGAATTTGCTTCAGAGGCAATTGAAATATTTCTACCAAAAAAGGCATAAAGCAGAATTAACAAGATATCATCAATGTATTGTTTTTGAAAACCAGATTAATTATTTAAGAAATTATTTTGAAATTGTACTTCTTACTAAAAAAGTTTAAAGAACAATTTAATTTAACTTTCTATATTTAATGATTTTATTAAAAAAAAATTAAATGAAAAGAAAAAAGAATAGAAAAGATACAAAACAAAACAGTAAAAAAAAGGAGATAAAAATAGCAAGGCTAGTTATTTATTGAAAAAAATTTTATTAACTAATGTTTTGGAAAACGGGGAGTTTAAAATTATTCAACAATTAGTTGACCACATTCTTTTCCACATGAATGAGTGTAAATGCTGAGTATGAAGAACCGTTAACGCCCCCTTTCCAATCTCCCACTGGGAGGGAACTGTGGATGAGTTAAGTTCAAAAAGCTTCCTTAGAAAACTGCCATAACAGGTGAACATGAAATCTCAATCTCTTCTGGAACGGGAGAGTTAAGTGGTTATTATCTCAAAATAGCTTTTATTTAAAATTGAGAAAAAAATTTTAATAACTTGATTTTAAGTTTATTTTTTTCTATAATAGATTGTCATCAGTAAATAGCCTATCTATGAAGTTGATGTTAGGCAATTAGTTTACATTCTTATAATTTATTTAAAGAAATAGTAAAAGATTTACATAAATTAATAGATTAGGGATATAGGAGTAGTGACAATGCAGCTCCTCATTCAATATTTCTCAAAAATGATCGACTAGAAATTATTTATTATTCAATCGAATTATTAAAGCATCAAACAGTAAATAGTCTCTTCGTATAATTGAAACTTTATTGTATGATGACTCTAGTATGTTACAGATGTGTGATAGATAAGATTAATACGGAGTTTTCATTTTCAGGAAAAACTTACTATTAAGCTTGATTTAACTAAAATTCCTACTGATACGGAGCAAGTATTGATTTTTTTGGAAGCTAGGACAGTAAGCAATGAAATAAATCCACAAGACAATAATTATACTCTCCCGTTAAACTTCACAACTGTTGCAGCCATAAGCATAACAGGGTAAGTGTGCATTTATTACTTACAGTTTATGACTACAATAAATTCTCAATAACTTTAAATCTGATAGAAGTCATAACAAACTGGATGATCAGAAATTTAGCCTACTTTTAGTTTTGGTTTTCAATCTCAATTAACAATTCCTATTTTAAAACTGGTTCATATACTCATATTATTTAAGGATATTTTCTCTTTCTCTTAACATCCTCCAAAAACTTTCAGAAAGAAATATATTCTTCAATGCTATACCTTTTCTTTTATATGGTCGGTTTTCTGTTCATATCATTAAGAAAATGGTTTATTTTCCAGGTTGAAAATTTTAAACTTTTGCTTAGACAATCTTAGTGATAAACTCCTAACACATAAACTTAAACAGCTAATGATAAATGCAAAGCTCATAAAGAACTTGGTGGGTTTGAACTGAATTTAATAAATTTGAATACATTGAATCCTTTCATTTTCAATTCCCAATGTAATTCTATGCAGCATTAAGGGAGACAATACAAACAAACTCGTCTGTTGCAGGTGTTATTCTTTTCTCTCATTTCAACTTAATTTGTTTTGACGTGTTGAATCTATTGTGCATGGGTTTTAAATGAGTTGAATTTATTTTACCCAGTAATAGATTTTAAAGATAAATTAAGTTTAGAAATTTGTGTTTTTGTATACTATAAAGAAATGCGAAATTCTCAGTATTAATTTTACTTGGCCACTGAAGTACTCAAAATTGGCTCAATAAAAGTCCTTCAAAGAACATGTGTTGTGACTCCCAAGATATTTATTTTGTATTTCCATGACAACGAGATATATAATGTTTTGGTAATCTGGTAATAAGAAAACTGTTGTGTTCTAAATTTATGTTGCGTTAAAGAATTACGTTAAATTTTGTTACTCTCTGGAAATATGTGTTTCTGTTCTTTATAATATATTAATTCTTCTGTAAATAACATTTATGTGCCGTATTATATGTTTTAACAAACCACTGGAAAACGCATATCAGCTTCTTAGTTTGAACAACATGTATTCAAAGACCAAAATTCAACTGTCTGGATTTTGCTCCTTCAGGGTGCGTAGCGTTTGTAAAAAGTACTTAAAGGTGCTTTTTTGGGGATTTCGTTTTTAAAAGCTTTTAAAGGTGCATTTTTCAGCTGGTGTTTTTAAAAAGTGCTTTTTTTTCCCTTCAGTGATATCTGGTGGATCCCATGCATTTCACGAAAAATGGGGTGTTTGCTACGTAATCATTCACGCGGACTTCATGTCGTACCCACGTTATGACTTGCGCATGCACCCACACTTGAAACCGAAACCCGAGTGCTCGAATTCGGATGGAGAATATCAAATCCTTATGAAATGTTTTTCTTTTTAATTTTATTATTGTTTATTTTATTTTACTTCTAACACTTTTTTGACGTAGGGGGTACGGGTACTTTTGTTCTGAGTTCAGGGTCAAGTTGAATTCACTCGATGATGTGGGAAAGTACTGATTGTTTCGATTTACGTCTGTTTTTTTTTGGGTTTTTTTTTTAACGCTAAAACTGTTTATAAAAAGTTTTTGTTTTTCAATGATATCACTGATTGAATATGAATTTTTTGAGTGCTTGAAAATTTTTGTGAAGTGCTTGAAAAGTTTTTAAAAAGTGCTTATTTTTGATTCAAAGATATTGCTATGCACCCTGTCCTTGTCTTGAATTGGCTGAGATAATTAAATATGGGTCTTATTTAGGCTGAGTAATACAGGCTGATAAATATTGATAAAAATGGAGTAAATAAAAAAATTGTATGTTGGACTTATTGTGAAAATATATATGTTGATAGCCCTTTTTCGGCCAAGATTTTCTTGTCATGACAGCT
This sequence comes from Parasteatoda tepidariorum, assembly GCF_982258835.1. NCBI lineage: Eukaryota > Metazoa > Arthropoda > Arachnida > Araneae > Theridiidae > Parasteatoda > Parasteatoda tepidariorum. Next base: position 48,136,577 of record NC_141765.1, on the reverse strand, counting down.
CGAGTTATTTTGCTAGTAGGTTTAGCTAAACCAGTTTCCCCAAGAAACTAAAAAACAGGCAGGCCACTGTTAATAGTTTTGTTTTAGCCTGTAAGTTATATATAAAAAACATTAATACTAAATCTTCTGACACTTATATTGCTGCATCCAGCAATTGTTTCCTTAAATCCTAACTTAATTTTTATAAACAATTCAATATATATAATTCTTAATTATATCAATGTTGAGGAAATATGTTACACTATTTAAAAAGCATGAATATTCTATATGATTTAGTATAGATTATTTACTCATCAAGGAAAGTACAAAACTTTCATAATCTTGTTAGAAGAGTATAATTAAAAAACTAAAATATCTTGCTTAAAATAAACTAGGGCATAAATCTGTTTATTGCTTTTTCATTCGTAATTTATTATAATATAACCTTGCTTATATTTTTAAGTATTTTAAAATTATTTCACAATTTTTAAAATTATTCTTTTATTAACTTTATGTTCTTAAAAAGTCATTAAATTTTACTTAATATGACAATGATGTAACTGTTTAATATTTCTTGTTAAATCTAAACAATTATTAAACATAAATTTTAGAAATTTTTATTTTATTTGAATAGTTAACTAAGATGAAGTATTAGGTAATAGGGTGATTAAAAATAGTGATGTAAGTTTCTTGTAAAGTCATTTTCTCATAAAAAAATTATTCTGCAAAATAGAATCTAATAAAAATTTTATATTATTCTTTTACTTTTCATTCATTAATGAAGTTACAGAGCTACGGATTTAAAAATTTAGTAAATATCGTAAAAGTAAGACAATAACTTTGAGTCTTATCTTGAAGTATTAATTCCTTTAAACTACCTTAGCTACATTCACCCTATTCATTTTATTTTAAATAAATCAAATCCGAATTGAAAGAGCTATAACGTTTGGGAGTATGAAAAACGTTATTTTAAGGAAAGTCCATTTAATGTTTTTGTACCCTTATTTCATTCATACAAGTGTATGAATTATGCTTTCTGTCAAATTATAATTTAAATTTTGAAAATATAACAGTGCTGATCCATCTTAAAACATTGTATTCTTACCATGAAGCAAAATACCTGATGTTATAAGAATGAATATCAACAGTCATCAGAACTAAAATTTTAATACAATCTTGGTAAAATTTATTTTGATACTATCATGAAACTTTTTTTAAGCTTAATAATTATTCTTGAAAAAGGATTTAGGATTGAAAGTTTATTTTGAAAGAAGTATGAAATGAAAGATCTAGAATAAACATGATAATGTATTATTCATTATTGTATAGTATCCCATTTATTGCTATAATGGAATAATTAAGCAAATATTTAAAACCATACAAAATGTTTCTTTCAGAACTCCTACCCATGAACAGATCCCATATGATGAAAAAATTCAAGAATCATTTTTGCCTCTTACAATTACTCATACATATTTTGTAAGTATTTTAGAAAGATGTTTTATTGTGAAATTATCATAAAATAGGTAAATTCCCCTGTTTTTAGGCTTATTATAAAATAACTATTGGATAAAATATTTTGAACATTTATCCAAAACTATAGTGAAAAAAATTGGCATTAAAACTTTTTTTAAATAAAAATTAGATAGTATGTATAAAATAAGTACAAAAAGTTTTTAAAAATTTTTTTTGTCTCCTCACCTTCCTCTTTTTACATTCAGTTTTGAATTCCTGAATGTCAACTTTCTCGCACTCCTTTGAAGTGGTGACATGCAGCCGAGCATGTATTAGCTGAAAGTGTTAGTAACAAAAAGAAATAAATTTTATCTTGTCGTATAAAGATAACTTTTTGGTATGGTTCTATGTACTGAGTTTCTATTTAGTCATTTGAGCAGATTCAGATGATCTGATTCACTCTAGACGAAATTATGATAGAATTTTACAATTATCACATAAAGTTGATCTAGGTGATAGCAATATAGTGACATAGATAGTGAGAAAGAATATGTTCCTGCAAAAAATATCAAGTCTGAAATAAATTACAAAATGAAAGTGAATGTAATAAAAATAATAATTTGGATAATGAATGTTCTGAAATTAACTCTCAGACTCAAGTGTCTATAAATTGTAGACAAGAATGTGGACGTGGAAGAAACAAGAGTATATGTAACGGTATTAGTCGAAAGCATTGTAGGTTCAGACGATAGCTCATTTTGTTAGTATTTATTCTTAATGAATCACTAGACTAAATTAATAACTTTCAGGTTTATTTGATTTTTAATAGCCAAAATATTTACACACCTCTTTGTGGCTTCAGAACACACACAGTGTGTGCTTTTTTATTTTATACACAGATGATGCTTCAAGCATCAACAGTCGTCATGAATGTTTTATTCGCAATAATCTACCTCCAATGAGGACATTTCTGCAGATAGAACAAGGTGGAAAGTGATTTTATTTTCTGGATCAGTAGGTCATTGTGTATCCCAAAACTTGGGAAGGAAATTAAAGGCCCTACATAATATGCAAAAAAAGAAAAAAACATTTTAAAGACAATATACTTTGAAAAGCGACAACCAATAGCCATTTTACTACTATAAAAATTAAAGTCTCAGTCAACAACTGTGGTTGGAACCCTAAGAAGAGATTGAAGAGAAATGCAAATAAGAGCAAAATTAGGGTTTTTTTTTATTTTGTACAGAAAAGATAAAGATATAACATTAACTGTCTATCAAGCAAATGAAATATATTATTATAAAATGAAAATATATTATTGCTTAGTTCACCTCATAATTTTGTGAATTTTGATGACAATGAAAGAAAGACATCAAAAACTATAAAATATGTATTATTATCAAATAATGTACAGTGTGAACATTGTTGATCAAATAATATGTCGTTATAACACTAAAACAGAAACTTGCCATTGACCTGTACACATATTTTTTAATATTTTATATATATCTGATATAAATTCATGAATTTTATATAAAGAGGTGACTAAAAAGAAAGAACTTCATTACAGAAATTTTATATTACATTCATGTAAAGAGCTCTGTGCTCCATTTGTGTCACCAAGAAATGTGGCTAAGGTAAAGAAGCCAGTGAGACAAAGAATAAACAGAGATGAGATCACCCTGAATTGAATAAAACTGAATGTAAGGTTTAATGGCACAAGGTCCAAGAAAAAAAACCCACGCTGCACCAAACAATGATTTTTTTAGACAAAAGAAAAAAAGGGTAGGATTCATGTAACAAATTTATCTTACTAAAATACAAGAAATTTTTTAAATGGTGTATAATATACCAATGCATTCAAAAATTGAATGAAATCGTATGTAAGTGTAAATAGGTTTAAATTACACAATATAGTTTAAAATGGTTAGAAGTAAAAAAATTCAAATTGAATAAAAAATGAGATCACTCTCAAAAACCAAATTTAGGGTAAAAACAACTTGTAAAGTAAATCATATGCCGGAATGCATGCCCTGATTTAGAAAGAGCTGTTAGTGGCAAATGTGCTAGAAAAAAGTGAGATGCATTGACAACTGTAAGAAATTAAAATGAATCAAATTAGTGTCATAAATTTTTAGTTTCGATATTCAAACAAGAGTAATTTAGCTTATTATTTTTATCATTTTAAATTATTATGTATATAGAGTAGAAACTCAATAATATAAACACTAATAATGTAAATATCGAAAAAAGTCACTATGCTCCATTTAATTAGCTGCTTTTGTTATCCAAATACATTAAAAATACAATAAAACATATTAAATATTAGATGATCATGTTCCTTATTATATTTTAATTCTTTAATTTTCACTGTATATTTATATTTTAGATGTCTAATCAGTTTATTATCAAAAAATCTAGGAAAGGCCACGCTGGCCCCTTCTGACTTTCTAGATATACAGCTATATTCAGCCTTTCAAATGATAATCCTTCAGGAACAAACCTATATTTGTAATTGCTGCTGATAGAAAATGAAATGCATACAAAATTGAATACAAATAATAACCATTTTAGGTCTATTTTTTCAACAGAACCACTTTATCCCATCTTAGTTATGAAGAATTTGTAAAACATGGAATAAAAAAGAAAATTGTATAAAATAATTATGTAGGTAAAGTATTTTTATTAAAATTAGTGTAACGTGTTCTTATAGAATGTTGGAGAACTATAATAAAAAAACTTTACAATATTTTATTGTTATTATTTTTTATTTAATATTATTCCTCATTTAATTAGATAATGAATCATGGTCCAAGTCCTGTTCAAATAGTGGATTTCATTTTATATGTACCTACTTCATTTCATAAAGAAAATAGAGAAGAAACTTTTGTCACATTTACTAGCTTAGAAGTAAGTGATTCTAAATATTTTTTCAAAGTTTTTATTTATGTATGCTTTTTCATGACATTTAGGGGAGACCTTCACTAGTGTAGAAATTTTTTACATTTCCATAAAAAAATGTCTACAAATGACTTATTAAATATAATTTTTATCTCATTATTTTTTTAACAATACTTTGTAAGTTTTACTGTGCCTCTGGCTTATATCTTGATTTAAAAAGTTTAGTTTATTCATAATAACTTTTTTTAAAAAAAAACGTTGTTTTGATCTACACTAACCCTAGTACCTGCTATGGACAACCTTGATAACTTGTTAAGTAGTCACTTATTACAACTCAGAAAGATATATCTAAATCCAAAATTAAATTTATTTCAATCTAAGCCTTATTAGAGAATAAATATTGACATATATTAATTAAAATACCAATTTATAATAGAGTTACTTAGTGTACTGAGAAAGAAACCGTTATTCAATTTGGTTTATTTGATAAATATTTTTTACTTTTTTTTATTTTATCAAAAAAAAAAAAAATAAATAAATAAATAAATGTCAACTTTAAATGTGTTTTCAGATGCAGTCCAGGTAGTTCTACCAGTCACTATTCTTCTCTTAAGACTTGAGAAATGCTTTTTTCTGGAAAAATGAAAGATTCATAATTGAAGAACTATATCCATTTTTTTCTTAAACATGTAATATCATAATCTCCAAATCCATAAACAACTTCCACTGTAACAGCATATTGCGCTGTTATTCATTTATTTATTTAAAAAAAAAATTGACTAGCACATAGTAGTTAACTCTTACTAAATTGGTGTTTTTAAGATGTTTAATTTTTCTTTTTAATCTAATATAATTGCAATTTAAACTAAAGTTGCTAACTTTTGTATGAAAAAATTTACTTAAAGTATGCTTCCACTACCCCACAAAGATATTTTTGTTTGTGGCTAATGCTGATTCATTGAAACTATACAAAGCAAAGTTAATATTAATATTGGTAAAAAAGAGTATCATTTTTAACATATTATCACATTCAGTTGAAATTCTGAAAATAACATATTTCTGACTCAGTGGTTATGGCATTAAACTGTGGTTGTAAAGAACTAGTGTTAGTTTTCAATAGATGACTGGAAGCTCACCCAGCTTCAAATCCATGTGCACCATCTTGTCTGGGAAATGAAGTCGGCCTGGGCACAATGCTGACCACATCAACACCATCTTGTCTGGGAAATGAAGTCGGCCTGGGCACAATGCTGACCACATCAACACCATCATGTTGGTCACGAAGTAGTTGAGCCTTGACCTCCATAGCCCCTCTAGTTAAAAATATTCTCTTGGGAGAATGCTTTACTTTGTATATTTTTATTGAAATGAATAACTATTGCTAATTAAGAAACAAACAGCCCATATCTAGCTGTTTTTTACAATGTTAAATATTTCAAATGATAGGCAAATCCACTGCCATATGTGGAACAATCAGACCTCAAATTTATTAGGCAGTTTCAGGTTTTTTATCAATATAGATCTATTTTTACATATATTCGAAACAGTGATATTTTTGGAAGGGATGCACTGTGTACCCGCAATTACCCAGTACATGGCCAGCTCTTTTAATACTCAGTACCCAGATTTGGCTATTAGTCTAAAGACTCAGTACTAGGTTACAGTGCTGGGTAACATATATTTATGAATAACATATTTCAGTCTAGTGCAGAATTTTAATTCTGGGAAATCTTGGTAAAAGTATGCCTTAGGAACAGAAAAATATGTTTGCTAAAGAGAGATCTACTTTATTAAAGGATAAGTCGATTTATAAGTCTTTTGCTGAAAACTATTTTAACTTAAATTATTATGAGAGTTGAATCAATACAAAATTTAAAATCAGTAATTACATTAATATTTAAAGTCAATAAAAATAATTAAATTCAAATCTAACCACACAAAAATACAATATATATATTTATAATTTGGGTTTGTATTTTATCGAAGTCTAATTGACAACGAACAAAACAAATATTTTCTTTCAAATGACACATTAATTCTTCAAATGCTACTATTAGTTGAAACATCATTGAAAATTAATTTCCCAGTAATTAAATGTTATGCAAAACAATATGAAAATAATACCTAGCTGGGAAATAAACTGAAACTTTACTGGGTACCTGGACCCCATACATCTATAATTTTAGGCCTAGATACATGTTATAATATAATTTTTTGTTACGTATAATATTAATTATTTTTAAAGTTTTACAATTGAGTGATCTAAAGTGTTTATTATTTGTTTAAAGACATGCATCTTTAATATCATACATTTATTGTGTTTGAGTTTGTTTCACAAAATAAAATGAAATAAATCTTGAAAATATATTATCTTTTATGTTGTTGTTACACCTAATGAGCAATGCAAACACTTGTATTTTTTTGTTTAAAAATTTCCGATGTTCTGTTTATCTTTCATTGTATATTTCTTAGGCAGATAATGGAAAAGCATTGACCATACCTGCTAAGTGTAACGACTCTAATATAGTGATAAAGCCTCTTTCTCCTGAAATTAATAAAAACAACAGAGATGGTATTTTTGATGAGGATAACCTGTTAGTTCCAGAAGAACAAAATAAAACTGATACAGTGATCGAAGCCTTAAGCGAATTTGGAACAACTGACAAAACTTCAACTCGTTTAAAAAGGAGTACTGCCGCTAAAGCTACTCCTCAAAGAAAAAGTGAAATTGTACTTGTAAGTAGAAAGGAACCGTACAGTTTTAATTATTTTATATTAGAATATATAAGCTTTTTGTTTAATCATCTTAAAATGAACCTATAGCTAGCTTTTTTCAGCCTGCAAAAATGTTATAACACAGGGTGTTATCACATTTTTGACAGTCTTTCCAAAAACACTATACACATTAGGAATTGTAAATTAATATTTAAATGAAAAAGAACAAAAATATTTTCTAATTTTGACCAATTATATTGAGATCATAATGAGCTCTGGAGAAATTAAAATAATCAAAAGCCCATTGATTTGAGTATGAAGCAAATAGATGGTATTTAGGCAAAGAAAAATGCTTTCCAGACCTCAATAATGGTCAGTGTTCAAAAACGTTTTTTTCCCTGACTTAAATATGATTTGCAACTTGTTATTTTTTATTGAAAAAGGATGTTTTGATGTTTGTGCATTTTAAAGACCTACTTCTTCTGAATTCTCTGCAGAAAACAAAACCAGAAAAGAATTGCGTTTTTATAAAGGAATTTTTAGAAATCACCTTTGCCAAATATTATTTTGTTTTTTACATTATTATTGTCTCCCTTACCTCAGCCCATAATTGCTTCTGGTATTCCTGCTTCTAATTTTGATGGAGACAAAATTTGGTGTTTTCATATTTTCAAGACCAAAGAACTTTTTTAAGAATCATGTTTATATGCAAGTTTTTGCGATGAGAATAATGGTATAACTGTTTTAAGAAAAAAGATGTTTGATTCTTGGCAAAGATTATTCTAAGAAAAATCTATTTGATTTTTCACTGTTGATAAACAGCTTTTTCACGTGAAGTTCAAGTAAATTACTTCAGTTGTTTAATAATTTTAAAATCAAGTATCAAGACAAACTGTTTTTTTTCTTTTTTCATAAAAGAATTTTTGCGTGAAACGTTATTGCACTGACAATTGTACCTTCTGTAATACATATTTCGATAAGTTTCATTCAAAAAGTCTGCCATAAAGACAAGTTTAGTTTGTCCCAAAGCTTGGCCAAGACGTTTTTATCTTCTCTGCTAGTTGGAAATGAATGAGGTTATAGAGTTGAACTATGTGAAAGGTGCACATATTTACTGTGGATTAGTTAATAAACATAAGTAGTAAATTGAGATGCATTGTAAACAAGATTTTTCTAATTTGAACTTTCTTATATTTAGAGCTGTGAAACTATAAACTGTATTGCAATTGTATGTTCTGCATCGCCATTTACAGACACACGAAAATTTGCCAGAATTACAGTTTCAGTATTAGTGAATATCAGCATAATAAATGACAATTTCGTAAGTAGATATTTCCATCATAAAATGAGAAAATATGCTTTTTAAAATTGAATATGCATATCATAAGTAATTTATATTATCAATAAGTTTTTTTCATGATAAACTCTGATAGTTATAGGTTTCTTAAATGCAACATTTCTATAATCTAAATTTTTATGAACTAATTTGTAAATAATTTTAGCCACTGTCTTTTATGAAATTTCTGGCATCTAATAACTCTATTCTCTAATGCTTGTATAAATGCCAAACAATGGCTTTTGAATTTAGTAGCTATCTTTGTTTTTGATTTCAAATCCTTTTTAATATATAAAAAAGATTACATTAATTTATTTCTGAAATATAGGATTTTTTTTATATATGGGTCATTCTCACAAAAACAGTCATTTTCATGTCCCCAATATAATTTATGTTTGTTTTGCAACTTATTATAAAAAAAAATTCAGGGAAAGTGTCTTTCAGAATGCAGGCTAACTAAGGAATAAAAATAAAATTATCAATTTTTATTTTTTATTTATTTTAGGTAATTAAAATATACCAATATGTCATTCCCTCACTTGTCCCCACTCCTGATTTAAAAAAAGAAAAATTTTTTTTCTTAAGTAAAAAAAATAAATTTACAAATTCGTGTTTTTTATTTCAGAATATTGAAATATAGAATTCAGAAAATCAATTTTAAATTTAATTTCTGATAAAAATATTACCACAGCACTATTTTAAACTTTGTCCCCAGCGTTTCGCGTCATTCCCTCACAACAATGTTTTTATCGTCTGCAAACTTCTTAGAATAAAAATATTTTAATAAACACTTTAGCAGTTAACAACTGGCATCATAGAACAAAATTCCAGTATGTTTCCATTTTCAACTTAAAGAAGCTTTGCTGTAGAATAAATTTTAATGAATCAAACCAGGTAAAATTTTTTACATTTGTCATTCCCTCATGTCGTTTTTTAAAATAAAATAAAATACAAATTCATCGAAAAAGAGGATAATTATATTTTGCTTTCTTGTCTGAATATAATTGTATGTGATTGATTTCAGAAATCAATTAGGCCTAACTGTTATTTTGAAATTTTATTGAATTTGTCATTCCCTCACTAATGTATAAAGTGAGGGAATGATTCAAGATGAGAATATTGTTAAATTTTGCTTTTGTTTGTTCTTGGTTTTTCTTTTTTTAATAAAAATAGAATTAAAAATTGCGGAATATATTGTATTAAGTCTAATTCTAAAGTCTAGCCCATTCTTAATTTAACTTTATTTAAAATATAATATTGATGAAGTTATCATATTCCTAAAAATATTTTTGAATGAAAAAATTAATTAACCTGATTAATTTCTATTAAAATTATATGTTATAACTTATAAATTATATGTTATATAAATATATGTTACTTTTGTTGGAGAACTTACAATTATAATTTTATAATTTGATGAATTTTATTTAAATGCCAAATTTAAATTTATTCGTGAATTCTACACAGCATGAAATAAGACAGCAGTTATAATACAATTATGATCTTGAATTAATTAGTTTAGGCATTTTAATAAATACTGAATGCCTGTTTTAAGAACAGTCTAAGAAATATTAGAATCTATTTTCCAGATAGCTTAACTATGGATAGCTTAACGAAAGAAGGAGCTCGTTTAAAGAAAAAAGAATATGATCGAAAAAGAAGAGAACGAATGAAGTCAAATTCAGATTCCTCTTTAATTTTAAAACAGAAAGAACGAATAAAATACCTGAAAAAAAAGGAAAGAGGACGAGTGAAACCTGCCTCACAAATGACTAGTCGTAACTTAAGGGTGAAAAGGAAACAATGGAAGAAAAACTCCGACAACTACAGATTGAGAAAACAAGCTCTAACAGAATCCAGTATAAATGTGCCATCTTTGAATAATAATGTTCCGGGACCTTCCAGCGAACTAAACACATTAAGAATTTCTGAGCATAATAATCTTAGTTCAAGAAAAGTTAGATATATAAAGTTACATGCAAGAAATAGAGCAAATTTGAAAAAACAGATAAATAAACTTGAACATGAAGTATCTGTTCAAAAAACTCGAGCTGGACGTTACAAAAAGCAATTATATAGAATTAAGAATCAAGACCGAAACAAAATGTCATCAAGAAGTCGTGTAAATAAACTTCTGGGCAAGGAAAGGGTATCACCATCAGTTCGCAAGCAGTTGGTTTTTAGTGAAGCACTATGTTTGCAAGTAGGAACTAATTTTAAAACTTTAGCAAAGACTCACAGAGAAAAAAAGTTGTTTCATAAACTTTTAAGCGGAAAAATTCTGAAAAAGTACAGAGCATTATGCTTTTCAAAGCGATTTCTGAAATATAGAAAACATAAAGAATCGGTTAAATCAAAATTTAATAAAAATAACATATCTTATGAAACTTCAGAAAGCTTTGTTGCCTTTTTTGAATCTGATGATGTATCTAGATTGTGCTCTGGTAAAAAGGAATGCGTCACAAGAAAAAAGATAAAGAAGCAAAAGAGAGTGCTTCTTGATACACTAAGAAATCTACATAAAAAATATTTAAGTGAAAACCCAAATCGTCGAATCAGTTATCCTACTTTTTGTCGAATGCGTCCGTTTTGGGTAAAACAGCCAACAATTAACGATAGAGATACATGTAAATGTATAGTACATGCTAATATGGAAATGATTATCTCAAAACTTCATGAGATTAATATTACTGAATATAAATCATCAGCATGTTTAATAAAAGCAATAACTTGTGATTCCAGCTGTGAAAATTGTCTGTTCAGAAAATGTCCTAATTGTAAAGATAAAAGGCCAATTTATAAAGAGTTTAATGATAAGGTAGTAATCAAGTACAAAAAGTGGGTATTAGAAAAAAATAAATATGTTGTTAAAAATCAAGAAAAAATTTCTAATAAACCAATTAAGATTGAATATAAAGTTAGTACATCCAATTTAATTAAAGAGCTAGAGGGCAACTTACCAAAATATATGGTCCATATTGCAAGTATAGTTCATCAGTATAAAACTATGAATGAACTGAAAAAACAATTATCAACAGATTCAATACTAGTACACATTGATTTTAGCGAAAATTATAGTTGCAAATATAGTGAAGAGATTCAGTCGGTGCATTTTGGAAGTGGTAGGCAACAGATAACTATACATACAGGAGTTTATTACAAAAAAGAAGGTGATAAAGTAGTTTCCAACTCTTTTGCTACAATAAGTCCCTCACTTCGACATGATGCAGCAGCAATATGGGCCCATCTCAAACCAATTTTTAAGTGGATTATGAGTACAAGTGAAGTAAAACATGTTCATATGCTAAGTGATGGGCCATCAGCCCAATACAGAAACAGAAAAATGTTTCATCTGATATCCCAACACATAAAACAGCTTACTCCTGGTATTCTAAACTTTACTTGGAACTATAATGAATCCGGACATGGAAAAGGAGCTCCCGATGGAATTGGAGCTGTTATGAAAAGAACAGCAGATCGGAGAGTGGCAGAAGGAAAAGATGTGCATAATTACGAAGCACTTGTTTCTGTATTAAAAGAAAATTGCTCAGTAACTTTATTTGAAGTTGCAATTGAGGATATAAAAAAATGTGATAAATTAATTGAGGTAAAAATTAAACCATTCACTGGCACAATGAAAGTTCACCAAGTTGCATACAGTGCAAGGAATAACATATTGAATTTTCGCTCTCTTTCGTGTTTTGCATGTGATGCATCAATTTTGTGTGAACATTATAATTTGGGAACTTACAAAATAGGCAGGGCTCAAACAGAGATCAGAAGAAGAAATCCAAGGAGTCCAAAATTTAAAAACTTTGCGCAAAAAATAACCAGACAGTTTTTTTTTAAAATCAAAAAGCAGTAACTATAAAGAACTTTCAAAAATATATATTTTGTATAAGATATTTTTTCTAGCCCTTTTGAAATGAAATTTTACTTTGTCAAACTTCATTAAGAAAAATAAGGTATCACTTTCACACATAAATACATTTTCCAGCTTCAAATATTTAAATAAATCTTGCTAAAGTACATAGTACAGATGTTAAAGATTAACATAAGAACCTACCAATCTTATATTTTTAAATTTGAATACATAAAATCTAAGGCATTTTATTCAAAGAGAAAAAAACAGTAAATCATTAATTAAGTTTGTTTGTAAACATGTAAAATTAAAATACCGCAGAAGTAAAGATCTTACATTCAAAAAATGTAACAATTGATGTAATGGCTCCCACAAATGCAGGAAAATAAAAATGGCCCTTTCCAAAAAACATACATAAATACACAAAAACAGACATAAAAAAAATTCTACCACCCATTCCATGTGACAATCGTGCCAGCCAATTTTATTTCCCAAACCTGTAAAAACTATTAAATATACAAAACTAAATTATAATAAATAATAGATATACCTAGTATGTTATCATTTTCAAACTTGAAGTAGCTGTAACTGAGAGAAAAACATGTATTGAAATAAAATATCATTCCCTCACTATTAGTGTCATTCCCTCACTTTTCAAATAGTGAAATTAATTAATTAATTTAAATATTAAGTATAATTTAAAGGATATATACTTTCTATATAATGCCATTACATATTTCTATTAATATAAAAAGTTTCAGAGCTTTTTATTCATTTTATTTTTTTGGGATTTTATGAACTGAAAAATGACAGTTTTTGTGAGAATGACCCATATATAGAAAATACACATTTTATTTTTGTATCACAAATTATAATGTATGTTAAATGTATGTATTATGCATGTTAAAATTCATTTAAAAATTACATATTTAGAAAAGGATGATGTTTATGCTACAATCACATTAATGTTTCATTCCTGTGCACTCATGGACACTTAATTAGTTCATTTTAAAGAGAGTCAAACTTACAGAGAGGAATACTCTGAAAATACTATTGACCATTTAACTGTTTCAATGCTACCGTATTTTCTGGTGAAATCGCTATCAAGTGCCACACATCGATACAAATGAAATTTTTTAAAATAAAGTTATCACAATCGCCGCTCTGGCAGCAAAAGCGAAACACCATGCATATCAGCATCCTAATAGAAGAGACCTTTGAATTACCATTTAGAATATGGGTGTAATAAAAAAAATATTGTACATTTCATAAAGTAAAGTTTTAATTTCTAAATTATAAAAAAAAAAAAAATCTATTAACAGGACCGCTCACTTACGCCATAGACTGACTGTTTAGGCAAGGCTGAACTAGATAATCGTTGATACGGGTTAATTTGAAATAATCGTGGATAATAAATAATCCCTTTAAATGGTCTGAAAATAATGTGAAGTACAACAAAATATTTTTAAATACACCAAATAACGTAATTTCTAAAATATTTGGAGGGGGGAAGAATAGCCTAAAATGTGTTAACAAAGAGTTCACATGAAATGAGTTTTCTTTTTCAGCAAAAAAAAGCAACAAAACGATATAAAATAAAGTTGTTCTTACCAGTTAGCACCGCGCGCCAAAAAGTAAAGCTGTCATGTTTTACTTCAGAAGAGCAAATAATTAACAGCAAAAAATATTTATGTGCTCAGCGGCTCCGATAAAAACCTTGCGTTGGGAGGGTGGGAGTTCAAGAGAAAAAGGTTAGAGAAACTGAAATTTTAGGAAGGTAAATTATTCTTATATTATCGAAAAATAATTCAACCATATTTAGCGGAAGAATTAACGCTGCGACTGATTATATAAATCTGTAAAACAATGTAATAAGAAAAATAAAATGAAAAAATGTTTAGCTAAAAATTTATTTAAAAAAAAAGATTAAAAAATTTATTACAGTTAACAATTTGAGGAAAAACTAATCATAACAAACAACTAATAATAACTAATAATGAAATAACTAATAATAACAAAAATAAGAATTAAATAATAACGAAAAAACTAATAATAACAAAAATAAGAAATAACTAAGCGTGCACCAAGAAAATTCTTAAGAAGAATTAACGAAGCAGAAACGAATTTTACTTTGACAATCTTTGGGGGTGAAATTTTAGTGGGTAGAATGGTCTCTCGTTCAATAGAAGTAACACAATATGACTGAGCTTAGAAAGAGAGGAGAGAGAATGCTAAAAGAAGGATGTACCCCACATCCTCCGCTTTATATCTACTCGAGCTGTTTAGGAGGAATCAATCAGTTATTTTTAAAGGGGTTGGGGAAAAGAAAGGGGATACTTCCTTATCTGTTCGCTCCAATTACAATTGCCAAGGCGCTAAGTGGATTTCTAGATTGCAATCTTTCTTTAAGTTGGGAGTGGATACAAGATGCATACCTTTTAAATTGGTCTCCTTATGCGATGTTTTTTTATTACTTTGTCTTGCCAGTTTGCTAAGAATTGGCGATTTTAGATCGCGATACGGGCAAATATTTCGCTGACTTTTTTTGCTACTAAAAATTATTTGGTCGGAAGCGCCGCATGTAGGAAATTTTTTTCTTCCGATAGCGCCGCTTCGCTTTAGCCAAAAAATACGGTTTTTTCTTTTATATCTCTCTTTGCTAGCATGCAGGCAAGGCATAGAACAAAATTATACATCAAAAGGAAATGGAAGAACTTAACTGAAACATAATATTATAGTAAAAACGATGCTCAAAATACCATATTGCATAAAATTATATAAAAAACAGGCAACAGGTAAAAAGAATGAAATGGAATAACTTAATTTCTGTATCTAATAACTAAAAAATTTTACAATATATATATTTTAGGATTTTCATAATCCGGCCCCTCTCCTCCAAAAAAATATAAAATTTTTCTTTTAATTTTATTCTGTTACAGGATCCTTGGTACAAAATACAATATATTACAAGTGGAGAAGCATCTATCCGAAAAACAGGAAACAATAGTGTCAGCAAACAGCATCGAACTGAAGTAAGGTTGCATCTTGCAGTTATATGAATTTCATTTGAATTGATAATCTAATTTGATAAACAGGACCTAATTTAGAAATCTAGGGGCCTTAGGCACAAAACTGTTGGAGGCCCTGTTGAGCCTCACATTTTTATATTTACAAATTGCTTTTAAATTTTTTATAACAAAAGTAAATTAAAATATATTTGTAAATTTGTGCTGATATTCATTTCAATTTTTGTTTTCTCATAATTCTAATAGACATTATTAAGGAAAAAACACTCATGAAAGATATATTTGTTACATTTAGGGGCCCCTAAACATGTAGAGACTGAAGGCCTGAACCTCTCAGGCCTTATGATAAATCAGGCTCTGCTAATAAAATATTGTCATAATTATTTTTCAATTAGTTTTTGCTATGTCTTAGACACAGAATAAACAAAAATAGGGAATAATTAAATGTTCGAGACTAACTAAACGAACTAAATGATATTTTTCATAGAACTTATGGAACTTTTTAAGCTAATGAAAGAAGAAATAGACAGTGAATTTTTTATAAATTTTCATGAAGGTAGACTACACTTGAAAGCATATATATAAAAATAAATTCAGTTCATCATATTAAAATTCTAATTAGATAATTAAAGAAATATAATTTGTGTAAATATTTATTTAATATTTTATTTAAGGTCGGTAAAAAAGTGTTGTGATTCAGGGAAGAAATCGTGCTAACTTGCAATCTGTCATCAGTACCAAGACCATAGCTAGGATTATTTTTCAGGAGGGAGGGTTCTGATTAAACCTAATTATATTTTTATATATTAATAAACTTAATAATCGCAAAATTAAAACAATATAACTCAATTGAATGTAACTAGTTAATATAATTAGTTATAAGTTTTTGAATTTTCTATTTGAACTTTTTTCCACTCTATTGATAACTTGCTTCTTCATTTGAATCATAAGAGTATTTTTTTTTCAATTTTCTTTTTTCCTTAGTGCATAATCACAAGAAGAAAAAAAATAATGTTGATACATATTCAATATGTTTGTGTATAATATATTTAACATGTCAAATTTGTTTTGTTTTTTTCCTACTCACAAATTTCACTTTTCTTTATATGTTTTATTTTAGTTCTGTTCCTAAATAATCCTGTTCTGTTTCTAAATAATATGAAAAAAATCTGAACATATTTATATCTGAACACAAAAAATCATTTAAGCATTCAAATAATGACCAATACATATGAAAGAATTACTATAACTTAATTGCAAAACCATCTTAACCCTTTGACGGTTAGGAAAGTGAGCAGTTTTCGCTTACTTAATTAGCGCAGTATTACGAGTAAACAGTAGTCAAAAGTGGCAGCTGTTTTCCCCCGCCGTTCTTCCGAAAATTTCACCCTTCTCTGGTGATGCCGTAGATAGCTCGCCTCATGCGTTTTAAAAATTTCTTAAGGTATTTGTAGTACATAAATAACAGTTTTTACGCACTTTAAAATAATTAATAAATGATAATTATTAAATAGTAAATTATAAATGATTATATTCAATTATATAAATAATAATAGTTAATTATAAATGTAAGACAAATATTAAATTGAAGGGACTAAATAAATACAACTAATGTGAAACTTTATGAAGCATTTAAATACAGTAATTACCTAAATACTGTGAACAAATCCTTCATCAGACTCAAAACTTGATAAGCTTTCTGTATCATGATCATTATCATCATAATTATCTAACTTTTGCTTTTGAGCCATTTTACTTTACAAACACCCTAAAAAACATGCCAAAATAAGAATAAAAAGAACAAGGTGAAAAAAAATTTCTCCATTATGAAAGAAATACATGGAACCCGTCTGCAGATGGTAAAACTGACTAAATTTCACTAGTAGGATTCGTTTGTAACATGCAGAATAATAATGGCGAACAAGCTCAGCTCGGCAGCGGGTATTGGTGAAAAATTTCACTGCGCGAGTAGTGCTCATTTCTAACCATTTCGGTCGAAATCTTGCTCCCGAGCGGATCTCGTTTGCGCGCATTATGAAGCACGATTTGATTGCGAGCTGAACCCGTTCATAACCATCAAAGGGTTAATCATAGATAATGTGTTCTTATTCAAAACTGGAGAACTAAACTATTATGAGACCCACGCTATGTTTTTACCCCGACGTCACACGTTCAGTTCAGTACATAATTCAAAGGGTTACAATTCATACAGTTTCATTGCAAAGTGCTGCTATGCTTAAAAAAGTATTATTGCAGTTTTTTAAATTTCCAGGCGTGACAGCTCCTAAAATATCATAGCTACTAATGTCCAACATTTTTGCATAATTTAACATGAGAATTATACTGCTTCCTAAAAATTGGACCTGACTACTAAAAGGACCACAGGGAAGGCTGGTTATCAAACTTTTTTATAGAAATATACTACACTAAAATTAAAAAACTTGCATTTATTTTTGTTACTAAATTTTTTGAATCCAATAATTAGAATTTTTAATAATTCAAAGTAAGCCCAGTTCTGCCATCTTGAATTATCAAGACTCTACTTTCTTGAAATTTTATAATTCAATCTTCTTATAAATTAATATAGGTGCAAACAACTATTGTCAATTCTGGTCCAAGAGCGCATGAAAAAATTGCACAATGGATAATTTTTGTCAGCATTGGAATTGGAATATTATTATTGTTAATCATCCTCATATTGCTTATTAAAGTAAGTATAATAAATGAGTTATGGTATATGTTCTTTCACAAATATGACAGAAATATAATATGACATTCATTGATATGATAGAAAAATCAGGTGAATAACCTTAAAAATTCTGAAAGTGCACTTTTGTTTTCGATTTTTTTCAGCTTATCACAATCTAAAAAGAGCACAAATTTAATGCTATTGTAAGATCTCTCTTTTTTTTACTGAATATAACTGTGTAAATAAATATTCCCAACTGCAAGTTTGTTGACATCCATATGTAATAACTTACTATATAGTTTCTGTTTAGTTAGTTTTTCTGTTTAGTTTATAAGCAACTATTAAACCAATATGTATTTTGAAAGTTATTTCATACTTAAGTCTTTTTCTAAGTTTCCATGTTTAGCTTATGTCACATTGCATCTTAAATTAAAATAAAATGTTTTAGTTTTAATTTTATGTTGATGCATGATAATTGGTATCATGAATGTTTTTAAAATGTTCATTTTCTTGTCAAATATTAAGATTTCTAAAATCATACTTACCAATTAAATACAATTTGGTTCACAGTTGCTTAGACCTTTCAAATTTAGTTTTGCTAAGAAAACAAAAATTGTAGTAATAAGGATAAACAGAATGAATGTCATTACACAAGAGCAAAAATAAATTAAATGTTTAGTAAAATTAGGTACATAGATGCTTACACTGTGTGCTAACTGTTGTCATAAGAAAACATAGACTATTATAATTGAGCATATTATAAGTTGATTTTTTTATTAAAATTGAGCGTTTGAATCTTAATTCCGCAAAGTTTCAACCATAGAAAATAAAAGTGAAATAGTATGGAAATCCAAAATGGAATAACATTACGTATGAGCTAAATAAGAAAATTTGGATTTGTAATAAAATTGGGTAAGCAAATGTTGGACCAGTTAAATTATGTTTCTTAATGTTTTAGATTTAAAAACCTGAATTACAGTAGTTGAATTACACGCTGAAACAATTAAAGATGAGCAAATTCACTTATTTGACTAAATTTGCTTTTTATTTTGATGGCACAGAAAGCCACATGTTTGGTTTATAATTCCTTTTCTTCAGTCAATTGCTTCAGCTTAGGTTCATCTAAAAAGTTACTTTTTTTATTGTCCTATATATCCAGGTTGGTTTTGATCAGTCTCTTTCTCACCAAGGCAATTCTTATAAAATCTGTCATGGTAATCTTATTCTGTGTCCTGTAAAAATAATTGTCCAACTATTAATAGCTAGAGACATCATAGAGTGTGCTGATTGGCTAAATGATTCATTCATTGTGCCATAATAATGAATGCTGGTAGGGGTCTATTTTTCCTTTGGGCTTTTAAAATGGAATATTAGATTACTTCATGCATGCTGCTAGAATGTTTTGTTCTGTGTCACACATGAATTAGCGTCTTGATGTGTCTTGAGCAATAAAATGCCATTGTTTTAGTTTAAAATGCTAATCGAAAAAAAACCTTGATTTTTTTCATGATGTTAAATATTCACTAAAATCAGTTGAGGTGTGAAGAAGCTATCTTGTTTAATACATAGTATGATACAAAATTTTAAGGAAACTCGAAAATTTGCGAAAATTTATTTCATTCACACTTTTCATACAATAAAGCACAGTGTCTTATTTATATGAGATAAATATTCTGAAATATGCATGCTGCAAAAGTATGAAAAAAAAAACGTTTTGCCATTATGTCTCTCTTTTATATATATTTTAGAATTATTGTGAAAAATGAAGTAAAATATGTACTTATATGGGGTAGAAATTCATCTAAAATAAGGGAAAATGTAACTAGGACATTATAATGAAGGAGAGATCAAAACTAGTTGGATTACCAGACAAAATTTGAAAAGAATTGAAAAAGTTAGAAATTCTTACCAATTTCCTTTGACTGTTTTTTGATGCTTTTAATCTTGCTTGCCTTCACAAAGATATAAGCTACATTATGATAGTATGTTTGACCTTTACCTTGTTAAATATTTGATTTTAGTTATTATACTCTGGATGTTAAATAGGGAGCAACCTCATTTTCAATTTCTATATCTTTTAAGTGTAAATACAAAATTTAGTTATAATATGGGAATGATTTTGCTATACTTACAAAACTGATTTTATACATATCTTTTTTAGTTTGGTTTCTTCAAACGAACAAAAAAAGAGGAAATGGAAAAAATGAAAACGAAAGAGGATTTAAAAGATTATGACCATCTCGATGAAGAAAGTGAAGCGTTAAACTAAATAGATGTGATACCTTTACTTACTGATGAAATTTTCCTGAAAAACCAGTTTTTCTTCGTTTCAAATTTCATATAAAATGAGACTGAAATGTATGAAAAACTTAATGTGATATAGGATTTATTAATGTGCACTATAATATCAGTTGAATGATGTTCATGTTTGCATCAACTGGTCAATTTGAAGGAGTATGAATGATAGTTATTCATCAAGATTTTCACTGATCATTTCTCAAATCTGATATTTTACCAAATGAATGCAAATGTTTTTAAGCATTGATAATTTTTTGGCCAAAATATTTTTAACAGGGTTTACATTGTTTGCATAGTGAATTTCATTGTATATGTATTTGGTATTGCACAAATTTATCTTATGTTAATTATATTAGTGTGAGCTGACACTTTAAAACTTAGGTAAAATAGTTAACAACTTATTTTTTAAAATTTTTCTTATAAAAAATAGAAACTCACATTTTGTGTAGCATGTAAAAGAAACAAAGCATTCTGAATATCTTATCTATTCTTTTTCATCTACCAGAGCCTATCTTTATGTTTTAAGAGCTCTAAGATATTTATATTAATTTCCCAAAATAGTTCAAGTTTGCTATCTACAAATAAATTTACTTTTTCCAACAGATTTAAATGCAGCACTATAAAAATATAAGTGAACTGTGGGATAGTTTTGTGATTTTCTTTGCGCGTACGACACATGTGAGCTATTTTTACTTAAAAAATTGTTCCAGATGTTTGAGTTTATATAAATACTTCACTGAAGTGTTTTCAGAATGGGGTTTAAAACTCAAGGTTATAGAGGTGAGCCCACTTTATAAAAGCGGTACACCCACTTCATAAATTGGCATCAACGATAAAAAATATGTTTGTGAAAATAAAAACTGTAATGAATGAAAATTACATCATCAACATGAAAACGAATCAAAGTGCTTCCTGTTTTTTTTTTTAACAAACTGTTGCCAAAGGTTAAAAAAGCCATTTTTATTGCATAATAAACTTAGTATCTCATTCATCATTAACATTTTATTCACTCATGTAACTAGTCAAAATGATTCTTTTTCCTTTGAAAGGAAAGTTTTTAATTTTAGAAAAGTTTATCTTTTTGTGCAAATTTGTTGTACTAGTGTGTGTACTAGAATGTGAAAAATCATAAATAGTGCTATGTTCAACAATGAATGCTCGATTAAATATCCTGTAAATAGCATGTAAGAAAACTTCCACTTGTATTTAGTTCTAGTAAATTTACATGATTTGAAATTAGTTTGATATTGTTGATTACATAAAAACAATGCAATTGCTGACATTATTTATTTATAATGTTTAATACATTATTTATAATGAAAACTACGCATACTCTAACTATTCATTAACAGTGATTATCTGTGATAAACAGCATTGTGAGTTACAACAGTTAACATGTAATTTTATATTACAATTTGTTTGTTTTACATGAAATCTAAGTAATGAAGCACTGTTTATAAAATAACCTTATAAACAAAGTTTTAAATATTTAATCGAGCTGTATTTATGGCATCATAAATCATCAGGAATATCTGTTTTGTGATTTTGTTTAAAAATATATTTTTAACATTAAGTTTCTTTTGTTTGATAGATTGTTTCAGTGATTGTTATAATTGCTAAATTTTTTAAAGTTAAATTTAGAAATATTCTGAAGAACAAAATAAAAATAAAATTGAAAAATGCTGATCATTCGCACAACGTAATAATATGTCATAATTTTCCAACATTGCAAAAAAAAGTAAATTTTCTACATGTTTAAATCAAACTTAATTGTTAGCTTTTCTATGACATAAGAGTTCGTCATAGGTTAATATTGTAACTTAATTTACTTTGTTTATAATTTGCATTGAACTGTGTAAGATGTGACTTTATTATTTAATTGTGAAAAAAGTATCTTCACTTAAAAAATTGTGATTAAAACAATATCAACCAAATATTTCACAAAGCAAACAATTAATATGGGATTTTAACAAAATTGTTTTGTAAGCATGTTAAATTTATGCAGACAAATTAACAAAATATTCAATTCATAGGATTGGGTAAAAATAAATAGATTCGCCTTCGAGCATCATGACTCTGGGTAAAATTGTGCAAAATTTTCTCTGACACCAATACTTTCCTATTGAATAAAATGGAAAGAAATTTATTTTTGTTGCAGCAAAGCAACAAGCTCAGAAAAAGCTTAAACAATCAGAGGGTTAGATGCAATAAATTAATCTAGACATTGTTTTAAATAGAAAATAAAAGTTTATAATATGGAATATAAAATTTTATAACATGTTTCAAATATCTTATTTCCCTTTATATTTGTCATGCTGGATGTGACAGTAATAATTAACTTTAAAAGAAACACAGGGATCTTGTATATCACTGAAAATAAATTTAACACGAAGAGTTAACATTTAAGTAATGTAATAAGAGTTGTTCTTATGGAAATGCCCTAAAACTGCTTTATTAATTTTTATACTAGAGTTCTAGTTTGCCTATGATGAATTATATGTAGAATTGTTTGCTATCTTTAAACTTTTACATAAGTTGACTTTGCTATACATCAGACATGAACATCTTATTAGTTTATTGAATATACAATGCAATTTTTTTTCTTCTATCTATTTTGAAAAATACAAGTATTTTTAAAATTATGTCAAACAGGTTTTCAGTAAGACTTTTTTACGGTGTTCTCAATTGTACTTAAGACAGCACAGCAAAAAAATTATTGACAAGGTCAATACTACTATAATTACAACAACAAAAGGAAATTCAATTGAAAGTATCCCTAACCAGGGTTCAGCCTAGAAAAACTAAGCGTGGTATTCCGAATCTCTATACAAAGTGGTTTTTTTTTCATATTTTATCATAATTATCATGCCAAATTGTTCTGTGAAATATAAATTTTTTATTTTATAAATTTAACTTGGTAACTTTTTGTACAAAATTATATGAAGTGAAACATATTTTAGTAATCTGATTTTTTAAACAAAATTTAATATAAATGAATTAAATACATAAGAGAAATACATTACTTATCTTGGAAACTTAATTATGCACAAGATCAACATAAATATCCAATATTTTAAAATGAATATACCGTCATTTGTGACTACTTTGTGCAGGATTTTGCAGTTTTTGAACTTTGACATGTAAAAAAACTATGTTAATTCAAACTTTAGCAAAATTTATCGAAATTATATTTATAACTGGACGCAGACGAGTGAATTTGATAAATATTGGCATTATTTGTATGTAATATTTACGAATAATAAGTCACACTAAGTAGCCCCCAAATGGGGCTACTTTGTGCAGCGATAGGAATTCAGTTTAATAATCATGTTTTTAGTAAAATATTGATATGAAATTGTTAAAGAAGTTAATTGTTGACATTTTTAAAGACAAAAACATCAAGATATGTAAAGATATTAGTTTGAAAATAATTTTCAGCGTTAAAAAAACCATTTTTTTTGAAGAATTTTTTCTTAAGAAGAATGTTTATTTCAAAACATTTGAGTTTAAACAAAAGGAAACCATATACTTTTTTTAACATTGAAATGGATATTTCAAAAATAATAATTATTACATATTCATCAACATTTATAATATTGATAAATTTGAACATAACATGCTTGAATGAACATGACAGAACTTGCTCTTCAGTTTCTGTCAAAATCACCTGATGTCCTATAAAATATATTTTTATGAGTTAAATCGTTTGATTAATTCATTAGAAAAATCTTTGTAGAAGAAAAATAATAGTTTACCAGGAAGTTTCACGTGTTTTTTGTGAATTTTATTAGAGATAGTACTTCTGTGGATTTTGTACTTCCGATAAGCTTCTGCAATCGACATACCACCAGCAACTGCTTGCAAACATTGTTGCAGCTTTTCTAAAGTGTAATCACGGTAGTTTCTCGTTCCAGGTATTTTTTTATAACGTCTGATCATTTTTCTGTCGAAAAAAAAAAAAACGAATGAAACTTTGCACAAAGTAGCCCCAAAGTGCATTTTTTTTTCATTTTCCGTTTGTTTGTTATTAATTTTAAAAAAATTTTTAGCGCTAACATGATATAATTGTTTATTAATATATAAATAAAAAATTTTGCACTTACTACAATTGTTTTATCAACGTCTTTGCATTTCACAGCTAAAGTTTCCGCGCACACTTTTCGACATCCGAGGTCCTCGGAAAGTTGTTGACATTGGATGAACCAAACACACTCTGAGATTGTCTTAAAATTCGAAAAAATGTTTGTAGTAATAGAAGAGACTTCTATCTTCAGATTCCACAGATTTTTAATGTGAAATAAACATAATACTGAATAGCAGCACTTGAAAAATGCCAAATTCGAATTTGCACAAAGTAGCCCCGAATGACAGTATATAATATTTTTAGACAAAAGAAAGTAAAATAAATTTTTCAGTATGAAAAAAACTATTTTTTAAGACTTATGTTATAGACTGTATCTGTTTCCATCTATTGTACCTTTGGCAAAAAGAACAGATCAAATTTAGTGACAATAACTTTATTGGTCATATAGTCTTCATAGGGATACTTTCCAAATTGAATGCATTAATTTGAAATATTCTAATGGATACTAGAGGCATTTTATATTCTATTTTGATTAACAAAATAGAAAAGATGTCACATTTTAAAAATAAATTTAATAGTATGTATTTTTATAATTTATGAACATTGTTTCTGAAATGTAATATAAATTATCAAATATTTTAGTGCTGAATAATCCACCTTATATGTTGACTGTATATATCAATTTTGTGATAATGTATTGCTTGGATAATATATATTTCTTAGGTTGTATTGTATATCTTATGAGAAACTTCATTGTTAATTTGAAGTTAAGTTGATTTGAAGCCTGTATCCTTTGTTTATTTTAAGTTAACTCAGAATATTTTGTGATAATACACTTATTAATGCTAACATAACATACCGTTATAAGTAGAGTCTTGCTTATCCGAACCCCAAAAAGTCGGTTAGATTTATTAAAATTTTAATAGAGTTCTCAATATAGTTTAAGCATTTCTTAACATGAATACACTAAAAGCAGCTATGCAAGCTCATAGTTATTCAAATGGGCATGATTTTCCATTGTTTCATTTTCTTATCACAAGGAAAATAAAATTTAACAATAAAAAAACTTAGTTTGATTTATCAAAGTGAGGAAAGTATAACATTCTCTCAATTATTAGACTGTTATGTGTAAAAATTTAGATTAAAATGTTTTCATAGTTAAATACTTTTTTGTTCTGGAGATTCTTGCATCAACATTTCAATAGAGTTTACCTCATCCCTGGACTAATTAATATCCCAAAAAGTGAATGGATGTGTTGAACTTTCATTAACTTTTGGGATTACATATGGGTTAATTTTACTCAAAAAGTCTTCTTTTAGGCAAATTAGTTCCATTGCTGAATTGACTGAAGAGTTTAGTTTATTGCATTCAAGTTGAAAATTAAAAAACTATGCATATCAGTTCTATAATCCTGTTATTCAATGCAATTATTTCAATAATGCCCCTTCTTTTTTTTTCTTTACAAATTTGAGCTCCCTATACACAAAGCTTGAAGTACTATTGTTTAAAACACTTTATCTATTAAGTTGTTATTTGTTTAAGTTCTATCTGATATGGATTTTAAAATGCACTATATATTAAAAATTATTTTTCCTTATTTCAGGCAAAAATGAAAATTAATTTAACCATAAGTGTTTAGAATGTAACATTTTTAATTTTGAGTTTTTATAAAATGGCCTTTACATCAAATTTCATTGTTCTTTATTTAATTTCAGATATGGCATAATTTGCTTTCAAAGTACAACAATAACAAAAAGTCGTTCTACATACGAAATTAATAACCAAAAGCAGTTTTTCTAAGAGGGTGACACCTAAACAAGCAGTAATTAAGATTGCTTTTCGTGAATAATAAATTTTTCAATATTTAAAATAATGAACATGTTAAGTAAGAGCAATCAGAATTTTAGAAAAGCTTATTTAATGCATGGATTAATAAATAACGTTTAAAAAAAGTTGAAAAGAAATTATTAATGAAATAGTAAAAAGTGGTGACCTAAGGCTTGGGTATTCTTGACTCTACATTAAAAAAATTGAATGAAGTTATACTGCTTAATAAGAATATCAACTTTTTGTACATGTAGTTTTAAATTTGTATTTGTTTTGTATATGTCTGTATTCCCAATCCACTTCTAAATGAAAAATAAGCCAAATTTCATCTGTTTGTTATGATATGTGTGTTAATAAATGGTTTTGTTTGTTTTGTAATTTTTATGTTTAGATTATAACGAAGTATGCATGTTAATGTTGTGTTCCTAAACTTATGACTATAGGTTGTGGTGATAGAACAAATATATAATAAATATTCAATATATAACCTATAGTTAGAACAATTTTTTCCAGTCCAATAAAGTGCCTCAATTATAGATCAAAAAATTTTGAATATTAAAAGAAACAAACTTTTAACACCATTTTGAAGAATGTAATTTTATATGGCAAAATACAAAAAATTTGATGAATGCCACCAAGTTGTTTCTGAGTTAACAAATTTTAAAATATGCATAAAATTTAATTTCTCAAGAAATATGAGATATCATTGTTGCAATCAAACTATATTCTCTCTCCTGCTCTCTTCACTAGCTGTTAGTTATTTCAAGTACGAAGCAACTAAAACTGGTTTCTACTTATGTGTTTTGTTTTCTTTCACGGAAACAGCATAAATTTCTCCTTTTAGATCCTTTTTCCTTCTAATGAAGTCTGTCAATCGTTAAGCTTTATAGATGGATTAAAAAAAGTTTAGCTGATTTTTAAAAGCAGCTATAATGTTTAAAAATTGTTTTATCAACAAAAAAAAAGTATTTAACAAACAATAAAAAAGATATGAAAATAAACAAAAAACTTACGAAGAAAATAAGAGAATTTGCAAATGACTTGGACAAAATGAAATTTCATTGTAATTTCAGTTTTTAGAACTTCTACAGTGAATGGTTTAAATAAAACATAACACATTTCTCCCTCAGCATTTTTTAATCCTCTTTATTTTTTTAAAGTTATGTATAGTGATAGTTATGCAATAGAATATAATTACAATCAAAATAATCTATATTAATTGCAATAATACATTGTTATGTTTTATTTAAACCGATCACTGCAGAAGTTCAAAAAACTGAAATCCAAAGAAATAAGAGGACTTTGAAATTAAATATCTTCTATTTAGTGCATATTCTAAATTAGCAATCAAGTTATAATAAATGTTAATTAATATCGATTATTTTTCCGCATTTATATTTAATAATGAATTAACGAAATGATTGTGTAAATAATACCCATTCTTTTTACTGCAAACCAAGTTTATTTAGCATCATTCACAAATCTTATGAAGTGTAAATTCTTGAACCCCAGTGTAGGATATTTTAAGCATGATTGGTAGTTTCAAGAATTAATAGGTAGTTAGCTTCTTAAAGAATTCTAATTCGGAAAATTACTTGCTATTTTGCAAATGTTACAAAATTTTTTTTAATGGTTATTTACATAATTTTCACAGTTTTCTCTTGAAGCAAAAACCTTGACCCTTGTAAGTAGCCGAAATCTAAATCATAAGATAAATTATTTTATTAAGCATTTTTACCTTATATAAGGCGGTGGGAAGAATAGTTCCTATAAACAACATTAATTTTCAAACATTGTTGCTATGCTATTTTTTCACCTATTATTTCTGTGACCATCTTCTAATAATTCCAGAAAAAAAAATCAATGAAAGGATTCGTTAACATAAATGCTGGAAGTAGTTAAGGGTAGTGTAGGGTCAAGAAAGGAATCAAAAACTGGGGAAATATTTTGTCTTGTGCATTAAGTGCTCCTTCAATTCATCACTTATCATTGAGTTTACTTCTAGTTACAAACATAATTTATAAATTCAGTTATTTATAAGCACAGAATGATCAATTCTTTACTAAAGGAAAAATTTTGCAACCCATCCAAGGTTTTAAAAATCAAATTAGTTTCAGGCAAACGATAAAAAATAATAGGCTCCATGATTTTTTTTTTTAACAAATAACTCTCAATCTCAAATATCTCTAATTTAATATAAAATTACTAAAAAATGAATTAAAAAGTTAATAATGCAAATAGTTTTGAGAAACGAATTTTTTTTTTACAATACATAAAAAATTTGGATTTAAAAATAAATCAGAGGCTGATTACAATTTTACACAACTTTCAACATATAAATACAATTTATTTACCTCAAACACCATCTTCCAGCTGTATAATAAGATATATTCAATACCCAACTAATTTCACTGATGGATTTTCCCTCTTCAGAAAGTACCACTATTTTTCCGTTTAGAATGTTGGGCAGATCTTTGAATTATTTACAACTGCAAAATACAATGAAAAACTCTAATTAAAATTTACTTTGCAATTTACTAGAGACCTCCGGGCGTTTATGCAAACTTTTGACAAATTGTAATTTTTTAAAGATTTGAAACTTTTTTTTTAAAATCTAAACTTTCATTTAAAAAAATTAAGTTTTTATGCTCAAAGTAGCCAACATATGTCCTTAATAGAGTAAGAAAACTGTGGTATCAATATCGTAATTATAAAGTTACTAAATTTAAAATTTTGAAACCCAAAATTTCGTGACCACAAATTTACAAGTTTTGAAATTAAATATTGAATGTTGTGGTGAATATAAACATCATAAAATACATACTTAGTTTTGCTGCCATTGCGGGCAAAGCACAGGAAGGGTGGTTAAAGGAAATATGAGAGCTTAAATTGGAAAATTTGAAAGTGGAATTTTTTCCAGAAAGTTTCAACTTTAGAATTGTGGAATTTTCAAATCATTTAAAGAATGTTACTCTAAACGTCTGATTAGGAAATAGTTTTTTTTCTTGATTCCAGTGACCTGCAAGATGCTTCTAAACCAAAAATAAATGTTCTAGAAGCTCTGAATTTGGTTTCTACAGCATTGACTAGAACACATAACAAATGGGTTTAATAAAGCTTCTTGGGATTAATTGCTTCACATTATCAAACTGAAACATCGGTCCTTTGTAATAAAATTGCGTGGCTGATGATCTTTGAAAGTCAATGACATGCATATCGACTGCAACACACATCTCATTACTTTTCAATTCCTTCAATATCTGATTTAATGCCTACTTCTGATGATGGTGATGAAAATAACAAAGACGAGTAAAAAGTATCCCCCACAACTGATCAAAAGTTTCAAAACATAAAAATTCTGAAACAATATTCATTTGCTTATGTAAACTAAAAAGGAAAAAAAAACATGAAAAGATTACTCATTTTTTCTAGTAGTTTATCTCTTGTCAATTTTTAAAAAATATACTCATATTTTTTTCGCCCTGATTTAACATTATCCTGCTTTATACATTTTTTAATGCTAATCCAAAGGAAAACGCAAGATCAGGGTTCCATTGTGTGAAATATATATTTTATATATATAAACTCTTATTATCCATGAAAAATGATTATGGGAGAAATTGCAACTTTTTGAAGTTTAAAAAGAAGCATATACGTCTATTATTTTCTTCACAAAAAAGTGTTTTTCATATTATTTCTCACAGACAATTTCTTCAAAGGACTTTGATCTTTTTTTTGGGTCTTATTTTCTGTCCACTTGTATCATATATTTTTCCTTAAATTTGCAATCAGTTAAAAGATCTTAAGTATTTCCAACAACTATTGATTTAAATTTCTTTTCCATTGTAATTTAATAATATTTCATAATTTTGAAATAGATGAAATGACTCACTAATTTCTTGTTGTGTCTATGCATGCAGTGCTAGTGCAAAGATTAGAGTCCTCCAAAAGACTTGATAACAAGATTTGCAAGTTCTGGAGCCTGACGGCCTGGAGGATTTTGATGGGGGGTGCTCCAAGTTGAACCATATTTTTAATTTTATTTTTGTAACGCATACTCTATTGATTGTCTATTTTAGACCAAAGATAAATGAAATTTCCCAATTTTTTCCTTTATTATAAACAGACAAACTTTGTACACTATGTAAACTTTCACTATGTAAACTTTCATGCGTAAAACTGTCATATTTAAACTGTTCTTTGTATATGTTATATTCAACATAGCTTTTGCTAAACTCTGTAAACACACATATTTTTTTTTTGCCTCACATTCATATTTATGGAGATTGGTGTACGTCATAGTTGCATTTACTATATACATGGAACTTTTACAATTAAGTAAAACATTTTTAACTTTCATTTACAATAAATTGTAATAGCAAATTAAAATTTATTAAAACTTCTATAGAAAACAATAATTTAATTTATCAGTTATTACTTTAAGTAGAAGTTTTACTTTTTTTAAAAGTTAAAAAAAAAACATAACTGTTAAAACTTTAAGCACTTTTATATTTAAAGGAGCAAGAAATTTTTAGTTTTATCTGCAATAATTAAGATATATATATTCCATAGTAAAAGACAAATTATAAACAATTACATTTTATTTACAAATACACAGAACATTATAATAATTATTGAAAATAAAAAAAAGATAAGTACTAACTAAATACAGAACACAAAAAGAGAGAAAAATAAAATTTAGTAACAAAACATTTATAAATATGGCATCATGAGGTAAATAACATGCTGAACAGCAGCATCAAGACAAATTCCAGGAAAAGCAATTTATTATTACCTTACATTCAATATTAAATTTAAATAATAAGTTAAAAGATTCAATTTAAGTAGAATATATACATTAAATGTTAGCTTACCGAAAAAAAAAAAGGTTCAACACTAAAGTAAAATCTCACACACATCAGATAAGTCTTATGAAACATATTACTATCAATACAATAAATTTGGTTAGCATCCATATCAAACTGATCATTCATATTAACATAAATGCAAGAGGTAAGTATAGCTGCCAACTTATATTTTCATATCTAAAGTGGTAACAAAACTCAAGTTATTACATTAAACTTTTTGAATTATAATAATAATTACAAATAAGTCTGACCACCATTACATATAAATAATTACAACAAATCTATAAAAGCATAATAATCTTTATGATGGCGAATTTCAACCAGGTCAAAATATAAATATATTTTTGAGTAAGATTGTTTTACGGTAATTGTTTTACACATTGGAAAACACATTTTCGGAATGAGTGATAAAATTATCTATGCAAGCTGATTAGAGTACAAAATAAATAAATCTGGAGAAAGACAAATTTATCTATCTTTCTAACATATTTTAAATAATAAGAAATTGGTTATTCTGGACAACAGCCATTAATATAACAAATTATTGGGATGGCAATGAAGTTTCCGGCATTTTTAAAATTTTGCATGTAATTAAATGTTTTCGGCATAATGTTTTATATCATTCAAAAGAGGTTGTTTTGTGTTCATTTAATCATTAAAATAGAATGTCGAGTTGAGAAAAAAAGAGCATTTTTGGAGAAAAGAGAGCACAAACTCAAAGTTTGAATGGCTGTTTAACGACGGTTACAAAATAAATAAGAAAAAGTAGTAATTGCCTAAGTTTTACAGCAAAATTTTTTTTAGAATTTTAATCAAACCTTGCTTTATTATTAATTTGCAAATAATTATTAATAAAATAAATGCCTATTAAAAGTATGGAATTAATTAAGAATGTTCAATTTTAGTGAATTAATAGTATATGCAATGAGATTAATAAAAAATTTTAAGCCATATTTTACATATACAGAAAAGTATTCTACAGTTAAAAATATCAGTTTGATTTCTACATTAATTACAGTTTAAATTCTACAGTCTTAAATGTGAGTTCTATAACATATAATATTTTTAAGTTTAGTACAGCTAAGCTATTTAGGTGCCAACCTCTCACTTTTAAAAATATAGATTTATTTTATAAATTTTATATTTTCAGTTAAAGGATAATATGTTTTAGAATAAAAAATTTGTGTTTAAAAAAAAAAGTTAAAAATTATGATTATTATTAATACTAGACAAAAAAAAAAGGTTTTCTGTAAGAGGTAAATTTAAACTTTTTAAAAAAGAAATACTGTTTAGACAAATAAAAATAAGCATATTTTTGTTTAAAGTTAATATGACAGTTAAATACACTATTTTTTTACATTTTTTTTTGAAAACTTATCTTAGCCTGCGTATTTGTTTCTAGTACACGTTTTTATCAAACTACAAGCTAGCTAAGCTTTAATAAGGTATTTCTTTTAATCAGGAGATTTCAACTTCTATTTCGTAAAAAAATTTGCAATAATACTGTTTCCAAGACAGCAAATTTATTATTTTCATGACAGCAAATATGAAGAACGACATTTACATGATAGCAAAGTTAAAATGTTTTAAGTTTTATAAAACATAAATTTAGTGTATGTGTAAAGCGATCCAAACAATAAAGTGTTTTTAACTCTCTATAAAAAAGAAATCAAACAGTTATTTTTACAACAATTTATTCATACTTAAAAATAAATTCCAGATGAACAACACAAGCTTAAATGAATAAGTTACATGCTAGTTACACAAATAAAGTTATTTCTTACATTGAGGCAAAAAAAAAATTTTCTTGAAAAAACGTTATTTAATTTAATTTGGTTATTTGAATAACCTATATTTTATTAATATCTTCAATAATTCTGAAAAATTTAAATTTTAACAAAAAATACCTGCATAAGCGTTTACTAATTTGTTTACTTCATTTTATTTCTCAAGGATAACCGATAAGAAGAAAATGCATATTGAATTGTGGTTTAATTTAATAAATTTCATTCTCCTACCACATTTAAGCGTTATCATTGCCAATTCCAACCTCAATCGTAAAGTGTCTTTTCCAGGATAGAATCTGCTTATATGCGGCCTAGTACTATTTCATCCTGGCTTGGGGGATGGAAACCACTGTTCTAATGTATTTGAAAATACATAACATTTTAATCACTTTGATTATGTATAACCATTCATTATGCATACTAACCAGTTTAATGAATTAATAATATCATTAATAAAAAATTACATAAAATAGTTTAAAAAAATTTAAATGCAAATTAAGATATCACAAAGTATGAACATAAAATAAAGTGTATGATCATATTGAACATTCATGACATTTTAGTCAAATATACAGTAAACAACAGTGAAATAAAATGTGAAGACTTTTATGAAAATTTATAGAGTACTGTTTAAAACAACAGTTAACATTTAACTTCATGGTAATGAACCAACCGAACTTTAAAAAAAAATCTACTTTAGCTAAACTTAGTAACTAACTTAAACTTAAAAAATGAAAGATAAAACATTTAAAATGCTGCATGATCTAACAGCAGACCTAAACCAATAATTAAAATCACGTACACATCTGCAGTAAGTGGAGTCTAGAACATCATCAAACTCACCAATTTTTGCCACAAGGATTTTAACATATACATATTTTCATAATCAATCCTTACTTCAAGAACATATTTTTTTAAAACTTAAATTAGCGTAAAAAAGGATAATGTATCATTAGAAAATAAATAAGTCTACTTATTTTCTAATTTTACATTAAGAAATTCAATCCGAAAAAACAAAAATACTATACATACATACCACTCATACTAAATTACTAAGACAAAATAAAGCAAGAAATTGAAAAATATATAATATAATATTTAACTAATACTTTGTTACTATTTTTTTCTATACATTACTTAAAAAAGTTATAAACCATCAAGAATGATGAATATATTTGCACAAATGACTAGTTTTTTGTTACTTATATTTTCAATTTGGTAACAAAGATAACCTATTATTCTAGAATAAGTAGAAGACTAAGTAATTAATAAAGTAATTCATAAAAAAGTATTTTTCTTAAACATTCCAAAAAAAAACTATGCAATATTTTCTCTTTTCAAAAAATTAAATGATACAAAATCATAATTATTGTAAAGAGAGAATTTTTTTCTTTCATAATAAAGCAGTTGAAAAAACTTTTTTCTTCTTCATTTTTTCTAGAAATTATAAATCTTAAATGATTTATTCCAAATCTTCCTGAAATTCAAAAACTTGATTTGATTTTAAAAATAAGGTTAATATTATTATTTATTAATTAGTAGATCAAAATTAGTAGCTATTTTCAAGTAGTAGAAACCAAGCACTAAGTCAAAAATATACTGCAATTTAGGAGTAATCACCATAAAAATGCAGATTTTTAACAACTAATACTCAGACATAATTAATTAGCATGTTTTAAAACAACACAGGTTTAGAAAATTGCTGAAGCATTTAAATTTTCATTTTCACTACATTGCAAAGCATGAAAACTCTTGCTCATATATGCCATTCAACGTTAATGCAACATGATAATTAAACATTATATAAACAAAATAAAAAGAGTTATTTGATACTATAGCAAGTAAAAAAAAACTTTATAACTTTAAGCTTAAAATGAATTTTTAAAAGCTAATTGTAAAATCTAAAAATTGACCTGGGGACTAAATTTTTTTTTATTCCATTAAAAAATAAAAAAGTTCACTTTTAATATGACTTGAACATAAATAATATTAAGTTAAAAAAAGAAATACTGAGGTTAATAACAAGTTAAAAAAATTACTGAAATATTCAAATTTTGAGTTTCACCATGACTTCTGCATATATATGTCATTTAACAATACTGCAAAAGAATAATGAAATAATACACAATAAAAATCAATATACAAACATGCATATTAGGAGTTTATAACCTTAGTCAAGCAAGTAAATTTTCAAAAAGAGAAAAGAATGAGATAGTTACTAGAAACTTATAATACTAGAAACATATTTTGTTTTATATAATGACAAATTGCCCCGAATAGAAAAAAATAATTCTGACTTAAAATCAGTGTTCCGAATTAAGAATTTAAAAAAAAAATTTTTTTTCACCAAAACAACTGGACAGATTTATTGAACGGTTACTATGTTTATATTACTGTTACTATATTATTATCTTCATACCAAATTTCATTTAAATTGGTCCAATGATAAAGCTAATCACTCAAATCTGAAAATTCTCTTAATATTGAACACAAGTGTAAATGCATAAAAAAAAAATCCACAAGTAGCAGCTATATAGCAAATAAACTTTTAGTTTCTAAGAACATAGAAAAAAGAACTTTGTATATTGTTACCTTAGAGCTCCACACTAGTTAAATATGTCTATATTTTAGGAATCATATCAAGTATTAGTATGGAAGGAAGAACTAACTCTCAAACAAGCTTAAAGATTTAAATATGGCAAAAAAAAAAAAAAAAAAAAAAGACTTGAAAAATATATTTAAGATAATTACAAATATTTTGCTTATTATTTATATATTATTAAAAATTCATTATTTACAAAATAAAGAAAAGTAACATTATGCAACGCTATTAGGAAAAGTCTTATATATTTTTTTTTAAGTAATAAACAATAAACTAAGAACATAGATAATTTCAATGGTGCTCAAAGTTAGTAGAAATATGTTGACAAAACATTTATTTAATTAAAATATATTAATTTGAATTTTGCTACAGTCTGCTAAATATGAGAACTGTTTTAAAAGTATTTTCTTTTAATTTTAGTTTAATTAAATTTAAACCTTCCTACTTTTTTCCCCCAAAAAGAAAAAAAAAGGTATTTAGTGCATAATTAACTGCTAAAAAAGACTGCAAAGAAGTTTACATGATAAAACTAGTAATTTTTAATTGCAAATATGTTTACTTTGAAATTCAAAAAATTATAATTTTAAAAAATTACATAAAACTTATTTTTTAGGCAGAATATATGCAAACACTTTATTTTAAAGAAAAATATTTACATTAAATGAGTTCTACTGTATATATGTGTAAATGCACACACAATTGAAGCCTTAATACAAGAAATATGCCAGCAATTTGCAACTAATAACTGAAAATAAAAACAAGGTTTTAAGCAGTATATATAACTTTAGAAACAAATATATATATTCAGCATAAAATACTGCTTAAATATTGTATATATTCATTTACACCTTAGAAAATGTAACGTAAATGCTCTCATTTATTTACATATTAGTATCAGTGCTTGGTATCTGGCAAATTTGGGTTTTGAAATATAATGCAATATTTTCAATATAAATGGAATGTAGAATTTTTTGCTGAAGGGGAAAAATTTTTTTCAAGAACTTTTACATCAAATTTTAATATATAAATATTAATTACTGGAGTATAATGGTATTATACTTGAGTACAATATTATACTCAAGAAAGCAAATTTGTTGTTGTTCTATGTTCGTAATCTGAGAGAAAATAAAAAAAATGTATAATATAAAATAAAAATAATGGTAGGAGAATGAAGTTTTGAGATTTACTAAATGCTGAATAATGCCAACTAGCTTACAAACGTTATTCCACTACAATTATCAAGGACAAGCACAGATGAGCAATGAACAAAAAGGACTTATGTTAGTGGCAAATGTTTGATATACAGGAAATATACAAATATATTTGCTGCCTAAAATTCATAATCTAAATATTAACTTTCAAAATATTGAATAGACAATTTTTTTATTAGAGTATATGAAACCAAGCATTTTTAAAATAATAAAATTATATATTGCAAGTTTTATCTTGTAATATGTACTTGGTTTATATTAATTGAGTTGAACTAAGTTTGTATACTTATAAAAGCATGCACAATGTAACAGAAAAATTACTCATATATAATACATGTTGACATAAGTAATTGCTTATTTCATGCTGCCAGAAGCAGATAAGAAACATATTTTAATACCACACCAATGATGTAAACTTCAACTTAAAATAACTAAAGTGTTTGGTCATTTTCACAATATATTGCACTTTGAAATAAAAATATGCTACAATTAAAAATAAAATATAGCAAATATTAGAGTCAAGAGCAGCATCAAAAAAGAGCATGAAATATGAAGACATTAGAAAATATAAATACAAAACTGAGTTTGTCAAACACATAGCCAAATTGTATGTTTATCACAGTGTCATATCAAAAGAAATCATTTAAATAACGAAAAAACGGGAATAAATATGTAACATATTGCAAAAGACAATGTAAAAGTTTCCTTACAATTGTTAACCTAGTGACAATTACATACTCAATTTGTAATAAAAAAAGAAAAACCTCATAACTATGAAATGTCATAACTTGCCCTCAGTGGAATTTCATTTGCCACGGGTTAAATCTACTTAATGTTTGAGACCCACTTTTAAAAATTGTTTCTTTGCTTTTGATTTCAAAATTTTTTTGAATAAAATTAAAGGATTAAACAATTATAAACAAGTAAAATTCTTTCTGCTTATTACATAGTTTAAATACTTTTTACTTGCTAAAGACAATTGAAGGAGAGCCTGATTAGTTGCAAAACAAAAAAAAAGTTAAATAGACACTGAAATTCGTTTGTAGTAGTATTATACAGGCTGACTGAAATTTACGTTTCATAACTCTTATATATATATATATATACACACACAGTGAAACCTCCTGTTATGGACAGTCCTGCAAAATGGCCGCCTCTCAATACCGACAAATTTTTAATTCCCCGGGAATCTTCCATGAATAAACCATTCTGTACATTCTCCGAGGACAGTCATTTTGGCCCTGAAACATTATTTTCTAACTCTTCAAACCGAACATTACTTTTTCTAAATTTGAGGAAAGAAAACTATTTCTGCTTAAATTTCAAGGAAAAAATGCAACTTTTCACCATTTTTAAAGCATATAAATTTTTTGCCTTATCCATAACTATAAATATTGTTAAGCTATTTCACTACCAAAGAACCACTCTTTCACCTTGCCTTATTTTAGTAAAGAAAGGAGAGAAAATGATACTGCTCTCCTGAAATTATTCGGACAGCAACATCTTTTGATCTTTTCATCTGGACCACACATGTTGACCCCTCAAGTTGAAATGACATCTTAAATGCTTTCAATACTTCTTCCCCATTGAAAATTTCTTTAATTTTCTTATCAATTTGAAGACTGTATTTATTACAGCTGGGGTAAAAAAGAGAACAGAAATATAATCTTTGAGGTGTTCATATAAATGAAACATTTATTAAAACACTTGATAGCTGATTAATTGTGAATAATCAACTCCATAGGTCCTCATGGCTTACAGGTATGCATTGCTTTTGTTGTGAATCATGGGAGGTTTACTTTTAAGAAGGTATTAACCATGTTCCCTATCAAATGAGAGGTAGGTGTAAGGGGATGTAAACCTAATAATTGAAACCGATTATGGACTGAAAGTTCCAATCGCGGTATCATATGTCTAACCTGAGTATCTATGCTTATAAGAAAATTATATTCCTTTACCTGTAGCTACATCTAGAATTATGTATTTATATTAAACTTCTTTATATATTCTTTTTTATCTTTCTTAAAGTTTAAATAAATATCCTTGTAGATAGTTATTGTAGATTATTTAATTACTTCTACATCTTTTAAAATATTGTAAAAACAATTTACGGTGTTATGCTTCATTATTAGGGTACCCTTCTCGTAAATGGACAACTGTCATAAACGGATAATATTTTCAGTCCAAAGAATGCTCGCTTAACCGAGGTTTTACAGTATATATTTATATATATAAAACCATTCTTAATTATGTTAGCAATAAAAAAGGATCATAAGTGTTATCTAAACTATAAAAACAAATATAAAGCACATATTTAAAGGATACGAAATATATTTAAAAATAACAAAATCCTAAGATTGAAAAATAATGCTGAAAGAAAATTAATAGGACAAGATATGTAAAGAGAAAACTGGAATTAGGAAAACAGAAGATTTTATACATTTAAAAATTTGAGGTAGGGAACTGTTTTAAAGCAGGAAAGCAGTCAGAAGAAATAAGGAATATACCATGTGGAATGCTAAGAGAATTAATCTTTTACCGAATTGCGCTCAGTGCAAAATGGTCTAATATTTGTTTTTGATGATGAAAAGCAATTATTTTATAAAGGGGAAAAATAAATCTAAACACTCAGAGGAGTAAAGAAATTAATTAAAAAAAGCATGATATTTTTAAAGAATTTTTTCCTATCGTTGAGTTTTAATTTCAATACTTTTTAAAATTGAAATACTCTAGAACAAAGAGATTTAGTTATTTCATAACATGAGATGTCAAGTAATATTAAAGTTATATACATAATAAAGGTAGACAAAATACAAGGGCATTTTTTTCCCATTTCTTTCTTGGAAAAATATAATAAGTTAAATTCTAGAATATTTCCTTTTCTAAAACCAATTAAATTTGTCCTAAAAAGATTTTTCATTATTAGACAGTTCAGTTTCTAGAATAAATGAACACTTTTTGGTAGGTAAAAGAAATATAACATGGTGGTTTCTCAAATGACTAAATAAACAAAGAAATTTTTAAAATGTACTATATGACTAGACTCGCACACAGAAATAAACTGAACACAGAAATAAATGATTGTCTCTTCTTTTGTTTTTGTAGAAGTTGAAAATTGATTAGTAAAACTGAAAAAAAATTTTAAACCACGAAAAATATTTAACCAGCATCCAAAATCACGAATGAAATATTATTTAGCAATTAATGCTGCAGCAGGACACAGTATTCATTAAAAAAAAATTGAGCAAAAGTTTGCTAAAATTTTTGGCATTAAAATTCCAATTTCATTAAAATCTCTAATTCGAAATGTAAAAATTATCTAGCTAAAATTACTTAACACTGACATTCAACATTACAGTTTGAAATTATAAAGAGAAAAAAAACACAAAAATATAGTAAAAAAACCCCTCAAGAAATAGTACCATATATATTTTAACGCAAGCCCATTTCGTAAATACACCTAAGGTTTGCTTCTTAAAAATGTACTGAAAATTCAAAATTGATTTAATCTCTTGAGACTCAAGCTTTAAATAATGGCACAAAATGCAATTTTTCTTAGAAATATGTAGCTTAGAAGAAAGTTAACTTCGACAATGCAATAAAATTTTTTTTGCAATAATTTCAATTGAATAAACTTAACAGAAATTTTAAAATTATGACTTGATTAATTCATTACTTTAATTTTTAAATAAAAACTTATAATCATTAGCACCTTTTAAATATTGTAAGATATTTTTACAGTGTATTGGTTATGAAACACAACGTGAAACACCTAATAAGATCTTATA
Organism: Parasteatoda tepidariorum; assembly: GCF_982258835.1. Taxonomy (NCBI): domain Eukaryota; kingdom Metazoa; phylum Arthropoda; class Arachnida; order Araneae; family Theridiidae; genus Parasteatoda; species Parasteatoda tepidariorum. Next base: position 48,096,148 of record NC_141765.1, on the reverse strand, counting down.
TACCATAAAATTGTTCACAAAGATACTTGAATTAAATTTCTGATTTTCCTTATAATTTTAATTGTAGTAATTAAAAATTTAGATAATTTCTTTTGACTATAGTCTTCTGACTTCAAAGAATATGGGGCTTTTTTTTTAGTTTCAATGAGATGCTGTACATTATGTTCTTTAATTTTATTATATTTTTATGTTGGGTTTAAATAGTTAGAAATGGTGAGCATGAGAATAGTTAAAATAGATCTATATTGGTTTTGCAAAGTATTTACAATTAATTTAGGAGTGATGCCATTGTTATACAACAGACTAGTGAGGTGGAAATGTCAATTTTCCTTTTAATTAATAATTTAAAATATGAAAGAAAGTCTATTTTGACAATAGGTTTATTGACGTCCACAATTATAAATTCTAATTAAAGAATCTGGGCAACCTTAAATCCAGTTTCAACACTTAATGATCATATGTTAGGACTTTTGTACTGTTAGATGCAAAAAGCTCAAGATTACACATGGTTCATTTTTCTGATAGCTATGGTGGAATAACTAATATTTCTGCCTCAATATCAATTAAAAAATGGTTTGCTGGTTCATTTTCACGAATATAAAGATTAATCAGTTTGACCTTTACCCACCTTTACTGGCAAAAATCTGGGATTAGTTTCTGGAATCTTGGTCTTGGTAGACTGATATATTTAAATCTCTTCATTTCTTCTATTTGTAGTACCAAGTTTGATATTTGTTTCTGCAGATCTCAGGTGGTATAAAAATATTAGAGAAATAACAGATGCTAATTAAGGTGAATTTGGAATTAATTTCCCTACTTCGTCATCATCGACACTAGTTAGAACAAATCATCACTGCTTAAAGATAAAATGCTCTACATATTAATCAATAAACATTGTACTCACAAGGTTTTTAAAAATTCCCACGGCACCTAATTCCATCAACAAGTTGTGCATTTCGCATATAAGTTCGAATTGTTTTTATCACCTACTTCCAGAATTTGGTCAGAAAATTGGATTTCAGAATTGGTAGAAATTTTAATTCATTTTTAAATTAAAACTTTTTAATAGCCTCTATTTTTCCGCATCATGTGGCTTTTGAGAATATCTAGAGTGTTTCTGTTTAAAGTGAACCAAAAGTTTTGTTTCAATTGATCTGACTAGATAACTATATCTTGTATGATTTAGTGTAATTCCAGCATTATAGAATTTACAAGTTGATGCTGCCATGCGTTAAAGAATTTAACAGTAATATTTAATATTTTTCAGTAAAAAAAATTGACGAGACTCTCCACCCAGAAAGGATTGGAGTCTAAGTTTCTTCGAGCCAACATATTATGCTTTAATTTCAGTTATAATAGGGCAAAACCTGAGAAAATTCTCTAGAAGGAAATAAAAAAAAAAAAAAAATATGTACCTGGTTTTTGAGTATCTAAAAATTTAAATATATATCTTTATACTTAGAATAAAAACTAAGATTTCTAAGAAAATTGTCTGAAAAAAAATCTGAAGAGAATAAAAATATAGGATGATTGTTTAAGAAATACTTTGATGAAGCTTGAGTTATAGACTTTTGACATTAAATTTTTATCTTGCTCCATTTCACTTTGCTTTAAAATTTTTCAGAACGATGGAAATCCATCAAAAGACTGAAACTTTCCCCTTTAAGTTACTAGAAAATTGCCCTGACAAAAAGATTGAATAGATTATCAGCAGAAGAAAATTTAACACACTTAGATTAAATTCAACAAATGAAATTATCAGTTCACAAATAACTTAACATGCATATCTAAAAAAATTTGGAATGGGAAACAAAGTTTAAGAACTCACAACAAAATGATGTTACAGAAGATGAGGTGGTTTCAATTTCAAAATTTTCTTTAAAAAATTTCACAAGTACATCTTTTTATAGATTTAAGATACATAAACTGCTGTGAAAAAATGCATAGTGAGATTAATTTATATACATATATTCAAAAAAAAATAGCACATGTAAAATGCTAAAATAGTGATAGTCTAATACCAGTTAAAAGTCGGTTTACAACAATGTGACTAGCAACTCTTGGCTTTGCTAGGCTCGTAAATGCTTTTTAAATAATAATCACCAAGTTCCACTTATCAAGATTTAAAATTTTTAACAATTATACAAAGTAAAAAAATGCGACAAAGAAAGTCAAATATGAATTTAAAATGGAAGTCAATAATGTGATTTTAAAATGTTTTTAATAAAATAATTTTTTGAAGTTATTAGATTTATGTCTAATTGTCAAACTTAACCGTGGGTCTAATATGATGGGGGGGGGGGAGAGAATTAATAGAGCAGTCTAGATTATGAATTTCAATTTATGAGGAAAGCATGATGTAGGTCACATTATGCAGAACAGATTAAAAAAATACTGATACTCTTAGAATTTTTGAGAACAAATTATATGCATTTTTTGAATATATTAAAAAAACAAAAAAAAAACAATTGATATTTAAAATTTTTAGACTGATTTCTATTTTTAAATATTTTTTCTTTATAAATAAAATCTAATTTGGCAAAATTGTCAAAAGTAATAAAACCAAGAAAGCTTTATTAAAAGAATAGGCCACCACAAAAAGCCCATGCAAATAGAATTTTTTTCTCCCTTCGCTTGCATAGCACTTCAAACTTGATTAATAAGAAATACATCATGCCAACGTTAACTAATCCATTATATGCATTAATAATTACATGCACTAGTAATTATATGCATTTTTTGAATATATTAAAAAAACAAAAAAAAAACAATTGATATTTAAAATTTTTAGACTGATTTCTATTTTTAAATATTTTTTCTTTATAAATAAAATCTAATTTGGCAAAATTGTCAAAAGTAATAAAACCAAGAAAGCTTTATTAAAAGAATAGGCCACCACAAAAAGCCCATGTAAATAGAATTTTTTTCTCCCTTCGCTTGCATAGCACTTCAACCTTGATTAATAAGAAATACATCATGCCAACGTTAACTAATCCAAAGAAGTTTCTCGTTAGTAAAACATAAAGGAAATTATAACAGTTCAAGCTTTTTTCAAGTCAGAAGTAAAGAAAAAGAATTTTAAAAAAAAAGAATTAAATTTTGCTTTCCTTATTCATAAAAGTAAATTTGTTGCTAAAATATTAATGAAAATAAAAGGATCCTTACAACATTTCTCGTTTTACTAATAAAATATACTAGTAAATATAAAAAAATATTTTCTGATAAGCTTTGTATAATCTCTTCAAGTTCGAGTAATTGGCATGGGTCAGTGTAGAGAATTTGTTTTGAGCAATTATAAATATGGCGTTGATTAATTTTGAATGCAACTCAACCACCTATCAAATAATTTTACATTGAAAAATAACTTTAAGGGCTATTTCTTATCAGGAAATATATTTTTAACACACCTGTACTTCTAATTTCAATACAACTAGAGTTGCAAAGACTTGCTTCTACATTTCTAACTAAATTTATGATAGAATAAGTAATGAAAAAAGTAAATTTAATTATGCATTAAGTAAAATATAAATAGCTATTATTCCAAAGGATACTTTCATAAAATGGAAAATTGCAAGTATTATAGCACAATACCGAAATCTCAATAACATGGAATCTATTAATTTGGCCTGCTTCTAAATTGCATTGAAGCAAGCATTAGCTGAATAAATATCACATAATGACAAACCACAAGTATATCCACTGTATATACCTATTACACAGATACTAGAGTATAAATATATAAAAGAGATACAAAATGCTCAGTATTCAGGAATACAGAGTTTTGTCACATTAACGTTGAGTAAAAGTTGTGAACTAAATAATATACAGCAAAAATAGAACATAATAAACGATTTCAACTATAAAAATGTAACAAAATATCTTGTAAAATTTTAACACACAAAATTCAATTTCATTCTTAATATAATACAAAAAATAAAATAACAATGGAAGTATAAATATTAAGTAATTATTTAAAAGTAGTAAAATTTATATGAAATTTACAAATCATTCTATGAAAATGTAGGTTTTGGCACTTACGCAGGAAGTTTTAGCCAAGCAAAGTTAGTTATATCAATTTCGCTTTAAAGCATTTTCACATTACACTTCTTCAGTCTCTTGCAAACATGATTTCTTACTTTTTACGAGCTTTCTCTGCCTTTTTCTGCAATTTTTCTAAAGCTTTTTGTTCTTTTTCATGAGCTTTCCTTTCTTTCTCAAGAAGAGTTTTCATTTCTTTAAGTTTCTTTTTAATAGCTGACAAATCGTTCCTATTATTCACTCCGATAGTCTAAAAAAAATAATAAAAAAATAAAAAAAAGCAAATAATTTATTTATAATGAAATTATAATAAATTAAATGTACTACTTCTAATGAGTTTAGCCAAACAATATCAAAGAAAATAAAAGATAAAATAAATGATTCAAGAGATAAACATTATTTAAAGTTAAAAATTAGAAATAGATAATTAGATATCATTACGTCCCTAAAATTTCAGGGTTAAAAGCAGTTTGAAACTTTGCTTGTCTCTTTTTAACTACAATTATTTAATTCAGAATGTTCATTAGATTTAACATTTAAGTTAAAAACATATCTAATCAACTTCCAAGATATTACCTCTTATAGCTTTTAGAAAACTTCACAACCAATGAGAAGACTTTGAGCTATGATAGATTTTTTGTGCATCTTGCTGCATATACACGCAGGTTGTTAAGTCTGCTTTCAGCATCAAACTCATAACCCATAGATCTCCATTAGTGGAGTGAGCTACGTCTTTACTGACTGTGCCACAGGAGCATCAAGGCATTGGATTCTTATCTGTCACAATTTATGATTCATTGCAACAGTTATAGATTTCCTAATCTGTTCTAATTTCCTATCTCTCCTTTTCCCTAACTTTTCAAAAAGCTTTATTCAAAACCCTTTTTTTCTTCCTTTTACTTTCGATAACTTTTTATAACACTTTCTCATTGTTTATGTCTTAGAGTTGGTTATTAACAATTGGTCAGAAAACCATCTTAACTGCTTTTGCAATACATGATAGCAGCTTCGAGCACCCAGATATTGAGACTTGTCATGCTGGTTAAGTGTCAGAACAATAAAATAATATGATAATAGAATGAAAACTATATACATTTTATTTGCTTATTAGTTACATGATATTTAAGAGACACAAGCATTAAAAATCAAGTCTACTTCGAATGGTATAATTATTATATATCATTAGTTTCTAGTTACATTTTATGCTTATGTTAACCTTGAAAATATACATCTCAAAATAAGTATCATCAAAGAGTTGTTAGTTCCTTCATAGATTTTACACTACATTTAAAATTTTTTAAAACATCCAAGAGAGAAATCCCTTGATCGGTATTACAAACAGCATTGTCTCTATTCTTGTGAATTAGACATTTACTCCTAAATTTTAGAAGTATCTCTAACTTTTGCATCTCTTCACTATTCCGTATCTTTCATAACAGATAAGCATGTTTTGCTAGTAACCTTTTGCTACTGTATTTATACAATTAAGCAGTAGCCTATAATGGCTATGAAACTGAGAGGTTCTTAACTTTTTAATGATATCTAACATTTACTCTTAATCAATGCACTCCATTTCCTTTACAGTTTCACTTTCAACCTTCCACATCACCTCCTCCCACACTGGGTTAAAGAAATCCCCAAATTTTATTTCCTAACTATTGAAAATATTTTTCTTTTTCTTCAAAAAAGTCACTTTTCACTGATCAACAGATATAATTTCTTGAATTAAAATCCAATATAGTTATTCAAAATGTTTTAATCTATTATTTTCCCATGTCCTTTGCTTTGCCTATAGTGACATTTATTTGCTTCTCTTCTCGTCACAATGTAAGTATAATTACTAAACCTAGCCCTCCTCTTAAATAATTCACTCTTTTGTTAAATTTTTATTCATTTAAAGTATTTTTATACTCATTGCAAAATCACTTCCCTCTCTTTTTAAGCTGCTCCTCATTAATTATTTCATAAAATATATTTTTCAAGAACAATTTAATTGTCTTCCCTCTTTCCTTCATGAGATTACTTTTAATTTTATCTCTGTCTTCTCTTCTAACTTAATCTAGTAATTCCTCTTTAACTTTGAAAAATTGCTGCAACAGTGAAGGATTGTCTATATTTTTGTTCATATTAATTACATAAACTATTATCTCTGGCCCCCTTCTTCTTATAATTATATCTTACAATTTCATATAATTATGTCTTCGTATTTAAATCAAATGTTGGTCAGAATTCACAACAGTACGACCTTACATATCAAATATCTGTGGCATCACTTTATTTATTAGTAATAGGTCTATTTGCTATCATCTTTGCAGTTACACTATCAGGTGTTCTCTTATTTGCCTTATAAATATCCTATTAGTACTACTAAAATAAGTACCTAAGTAGGTGCTACTCATGGCCACTCTTCCCATTGCAAAGTCTATAAGTTTAACTAAATTTTTTCTAAATTTACAGTGCAAACTTAGCTTACAAATCATTGGCAAACATATTGTTAATGAATTTTATTATAAAAGTATATATTTATTTAAGGAATCAACTTCCAAATAATAAACCAAATATTTTAAAAATTAAATCATAGAAAATAATTAATAGAACATTAAAATAAAAGAACACTGCACTAGAAATATTACAAGGTAGAATTCCAAATACATGTATTTTAATATTTTAAAAATATCAAAATTTAAAAGTCATTCAGAAATTGATATAATATCTGCTGAAAAAGCGATTGAAAATTCACTTTGATATTCAGTGGAATTGACTGGAATTTAAAATTTTTCTTTTTATGTTTCATCCTTAACGTAGTTCGCATGTTAAGTGACTCGATTTCTTAGTAGCCATTTTCACTGTTATGCTCGCTCATTGGCAACTCTAGAGCTTTAAGTGTGAGACTTCTTGATTTGCAACTTTGTAAGTGGCAAGTAAAGCTCTCTCCTTCACAGAGTTATTTTTAAGAATGGTCTTTGCTTTTAATTTGCTAATTAAAGATTTTTCAGTCTGTTGCCAAAATTTTTGAGGAAATGACACACAAAGGGCTTCCTTTTCTATTTACTTCAGTGCTCGTCAACACAAAATTTAAATATTTTTGAGAATAATTTGCTAATTTTATCTTCCGAATCATTTTTGCTTGTGGTGCTCCTGCCGTACTATTGTCTAATGCTTGCTTATACTCACTTAAAAATTAATCCATGATTTTGTATGCATATCGCTCATTTGGTGAAACAATAACATAACTGAATATTACTTTAACTATCAGTTATGTTATTGTTTCACCAAATGAATGATATATTCTACAATCGAAAGAAAAGTCTGAATTTCAGTATGGTTTAATTTTTCTCTTAGATTCCACTGCTAATAATAAAAATATAAAATATCTTTTGGGGATATATAGATCCCAGACTACACCTCTTTGCAATGACACTTGAAAGATTTTCAGAATTTTCCCTTCCATGTTACGCAAATGTGGGTTTCCACAAAGGTCTTAAATCCGGCATAATTCAAAAGTTCCATAACAAGTTCCTTTGTTTCAAATTTAGAAAGTTATTTGAATATTATCTATATCTGTAGATAAAATGAAGATTTTAGGCTTTTACAAATATTGTTGAAGACAAAAATTGATTCAATGCTTACCTTAAGAGTGGTACTATCAAGATTTAGTAATTTAATACCAGTAATCTCATGTGCCTGAAAGCTTTTAATGTACTGTTCCATCCCAAGAACCATAAGCCACTGTCCAACTTGTGTTGTGGTCCATAAATGAACTGGCCTTCCTTGCCAATTATTTGGACGGCGATCTCTACTACTACTCCGTTCCTAATATAAAATGAAATTTTTAAAGAAACATTTAGAGGAAAATAATAAATTATGAACTTAAAATAATCAAATTTTATTTTCATTTTCTTGTGTAAATTTAACACAAATTTTAAATGGAATAAATTTTTAAAAAGGGAAAAAATAATTATTAACGTTAAAATTGAAGAAAAAAAATGCATTAAGATTTTTACACTTTGTTAACAGGATTCATCATAACATCTCTGTCAGTTTACACAATATCATACATAACAAATCAACAAAAAAAACAAAGGATATTGAATTTAATTTTGAGCTTTAAGTTTGAACAGAAAGGAGGACTTAAGTAATTTTTGATGTTAAAATGCAAAATTTAGGAAAAACTGGTCAACCAGTTCCTAAAAATATAAATAAAAAAGTGGCAAGTTTTCTTTGTGTTGATTTTAAATTCTTTTTAACATCAATTATTTCTTTAGTTGCAGGAGTATTTATTTAAAAACTCTCACAAAAGAAAAAAATTAGAAACAATTGTGTTTCTCAGTTGCAAAATTGACCATCTCCACAAATATTGAAAATTTGTTTCAGTTTTTGGAAAGTTTTAAGTAACCTTTTTTATCAACTGAATTCAAGAAACAATGCCCAATTTAAACAAAAAATTTTTTTGTATGCAATTGAAAATCACATTTTTCTTCAAAACAAGCCACATATGACAGGTTGTGAGTATTAAAAACCGGTCATCTCCATCTTTGCTAAATGTTGTTTTTGATCAAAATTTTTTATTAAGACTTGTTAAACATAATTGTTACTATATACTCAAAGTTTCTAATTGAGTTTAATATTCTAGGAGTGCCAGAAGTTAGGTGGACAGAGTTCGGTAGATTGAAAATCGTAAATAAATAATCATACTCTAGACTGGAGGATAAACACCAGAGAGGAGTTGTAATTATTACGTCAGATGAAGCTGAATGAAGCCTTATCATAGATTTCATTTTTGATTTATGAAATTCATTCAAGTATGTACTGCCACACATGACAATACAGATTGAACTAGAAAAATTCCAAACATTTGCTGCTGGCTGATCAGAATGCTAAAGTTGAAAGAAAATGTACTACACCGTAAAGAGTAGTTGACGGCAAAGCTATTGGAAAGAGAAAGGAAAACGGTTAACTATTTGCAAGCTTTTGTAAATAAAATAACCTAGTGATAAATGAAAGGTTATTCAAATATAATGAACTCCCATGACTAGAATTCCAATTCCCATGACTAACATGGACATCACCAGATGGAAACCACAAAAATCAAATTGATCCCATTGTCATAAATTGAAAAGTCATAAGATCATTACAAGCATTCGAAGATGTAAGTGCAAAAATGCAGATACAAGGAGTGATAATTTTCTTATGGTATTACTTATTAAGCTGAAATAACAAAAGAACAATAGAGAAAAAGTAAATAAGAGAATATGTTATATTAAAAAAAGTGAAGGATGGCAATACAAGAAAGAATTTCACACTGGAATTAAAGAACAGATTTAAACATCTTTAAGAGTAAGAAAACTTGGTAAATTATGAAATTGAAAACTAAGTTGAGCATCTCTGGAAAAGTTACAGGGAGACTTATAACAATACCGTAAATGAGGGCTTGGGAAGGAGGAAAAAGCAGAAAAATAAATGCAGAACAGGAAGAATGCTGTTGATAATCAAAAAGAAAGAAAAAGTGAAAAGCATTATGAACAGCACAAAATCAATAAGATTACAAAACATTTGCAAAAATCAATACTTACATTTAAGCAAACAAATAAGAAAAATTCCAAGGGAAGATAAGATGTTTTACGGAGAAATAGCTAAAGAGACAAAGGATTCAGCAGAAAGAGGTGAAGTTGGTAAAATGTACCAAGAGATAATTGTAGAGACAGATATTAAGAACATAATCATTCATGCAAGAATCTATTTTAGAATCCTCAAAAAAATTCTTGAAGTCTACAAGCATTTAATACAAAACAAAAATATATATAAAACAAAAATATATATAAAACAAGTCAGAAAAAATTTATAATATGGCTCTGATACATGGTGCCTTAGAAAGTCAGACATCCAAAAACATGAAGTTTTTCAAAACTATTTGTCTTATTAATAATATTTTGGATTGTAAAATAAGAAATTAAACATTAGAAAAGGAAACCTCACTATGACAGAAAAAGAAATAACAAGAGTAGGTGCAAATGCGCCATATACCAAGAGGAAAATTAACACGTTTCTCTCCTGGGATCCTGATTGTAGGAGAAATAGAAGACCAAGAATGACCTTGCAGTGACAAAATTAGGTAGATTTCAAAAGGGCAAAATTTAAAAGATTCGAGGAAACCAGATCCCAAGTCCAAGACTTGTATGAAGAAGAAGGCTAGATGTTTTGCGTGCCAAATGCCTTGAAAAGCCTTAATAAGTAAGTTAAATATTACTTTTTTTAAAGAAATACCAACAAAATTTTGGTAGATTTTTAGAAATTTCATGAGGAATGCGACCTCTTAATAATTATATTCCTTAGTAATTATTTGTATATGGCGTAAGTTTATAAAAAAATGGAATAAAAAAAAACACACACTTAAGCAAAATGAGAACATGTCAGAGCCTTAATTAGTAGGGAAAAACTAATGAGTGTCGATATTTTAAGACAAACAAAAAGACTATAAAGATTCTTGTGACTAGCAAGTTAAACTTAAAAGTAGTAGAAGAGGGAATGAGATAAACTGCAGAACTGCTAAAGAGGGTGACACTCTATTGCCTTCAGCATTTTTTTATGGACAATAAAAACATATATACATCAAATTATAAATAGGCAAGAACATTTTACAGAGGATTCAAAAGTATTGGCTATAAATTTAAGATAAAACACATTTTTGAAACCAGTTCAATTATTTGATTGTCACAAAAATAGGCACTTACAGGTACCCGAGGTGGTAAAAGTGATGGTTTTGTACTGAGAAGATAATTAGTTTTGGCATCGCTCATCAAATCTTCTTTAGAATCATCTAAGAACAGAAACATCAGAACAGAAATTTTTTACAATTAAAAAGATATTTGAAGACATAAAGAAAATCTTTAAAAAATTAAGAAAACTATTACTTATAATATTTAAAATAGTTTAAGAAGTATGACACATAGAGGTAATCATAATCATCATAATGTTAATCAAATGGAAACCTCTAATCACAATGGTAACCAACATCAAATTCTCCCTTATTTGCCATGCCAAGCTAAGAAACAAACAAAATAATCCACAGACAAAAACATGCAAAAATGAAAATATTATCAACAGGAAACATTTTTAAAAAAACATTAAAGCGGAAGCATAAAATAATTTTCGAGTTGAGACGAAGTTGAAAGGTAACAATTTTTTTTTCATATTAACTGATAAAACAGCAAAAGACATTCAGGATGATTTTAAAAAACAAATCACTAATGCAAAGATATCACAAATTCAAAAATGATATATATAAAGAAAAAATGCCTTAAATCAAAAGTAAAATTTAAAAATATATTTACTTCTTTAAGCTAAACTTTAATAAACTTATTTAGACAAAGAAGGTCACTACAGAGGTCATAATGAGGAATGTTTTGCGCATTAGGTGCAATATTTACTTCAGCTTAAATGTAAAAAATATCTTTTAATGTTTAAACGATGCATTATTGCAGTTGTTATAAGATAACGTGATGGGGAAACTGTTTTCTTTCGTCTTAAGTGAAAATTCAAGTTAAGTGGTTTCGTTTTAACCAAGTTTGACGGTATTTTGTTTTGTTTGCTATTTTACTCTAACAACCTGGGGTAGTCTATAGGAGCACAATTCACACTTTTGCCTGAAAGTCGAAGAAAAAAAAAATAAAAGTTTGAGCAGAACAAAATAAAATAAATTGATAAATAAAAAAAAAAAGAAAGAAATGTTGAAACTACTTTCATAATTTTCCCTTTTTTTCCAATAAGTTTTGAAGTAAATAAATTTTTTTATTAATACTGGTATATTTTATCAATAATATATTGGTATATATATAAAAATAAGAATTATTTTGAAAATTTTTACTTACTGATTTAATCTTAGAGGAAATTGTAAGGAATAAAATTTAGAATTTTAAGTTTTTATAAGGAAATATTTTTTTCATTTCTTTTAAAAAATTCTTATTTTTTATTATTTACATCAAAAATTATTTTAGAAGCGATGCAAATAATTCCAACCTCTTTTTAATTTTTATTTCAATTCTACATTTTTTCTTCAGGATAAAAATAAGATTAATTATTTTTTAGCCCTAAAAATTTGATTTCAATAAGGTGAAAAACAAGTGTACAGATGGTTTGGATGCAGAACAAAAATAAAAAAATTTGATAAATGGAAAAAATAGTTATGGAAAATCTTATAACATTAAATGATAAAAATAACTTTTGTAAAATGGTCTTTACAACAGAATAATGAAGAAATTGCAGACAGAGATTTTTTTTAATCACATTTGCTGGCTTAGCAACAATCATGTCTTTTTTCTCCTTTTAGTATGCTGAAAAATATTTTATTTGATGCGTTATATGTTAAGCTAATGCAATGTGGTACAGCACAATACTTGTTGTTAGTGCTTGGAGCCTTTTTTGAAGATCTACTTAATCTATGTTCTACTTGGCATGGCACATGCTTCTGCTGTATCAGAAGGCAAGGAGAGTCATAATGGTCCTAAATTCTGACAACACTACAGAGAATAAAAAACTAATGGTGTTTCAGGGTGCAGGGGTAATTGAGTAATTTTAAATATTTATTACAAAATAGATAGTAACCCCACTGAACTGAAATTGGTGTCTATTGTTATTAAATGACAGTTCCGTTAATAAAAAAAAATTAGTGCAGCTTCCTTACACTCACAATATATATATATATATATATATATATATATATATATATATACATATATATATATATATATATATATACACAGAAAAACTTGTATAAGTTGACCACTTGTGGTGCATTGTTTTATTGGTCAACTTAGACAAGTGGTCAACTTATAGAGGGGGTGGGTCATTGTTTATTTTTTCGTTTCCTATATCATGTTGCTATATATTAAATTTTTTTTTTACTTGACTCAAAAATTTTATTCAGAAAATATGCAAATGAATATCTTAAGAAATGTGTTTAAACCTGAATGAACTTCAATTTGATACATATAATTCTAATATTTAACAAATTTCTTTTAAAAAATTATTTCGTTAGTTAGGCATGTGAAGTGTTTAATAAATATAATTTCTTAAAATATCAGAACACGAAAACATGCAATTTGAAAACTTTAACAAAATAAAATTATTTTAACACTTTAAAATTTATTCACTACACTTAAAGATCAAAGACCATAAATAAAGGATCAAAGCATATATCAGAGCATTCATTTATTCAAAAGCTCACTATTGCAACTGGAACAGCAACTTTTCAACTAACACACCTGTCGTAAATGAACGGATGAAAGAAATGGTCAAAAGCTGACCCCTTACAGTTTCCCCTGATGGTCAACTCCCAAAAGGGTTTAGATTAGCTTTTTACACTATATCACCAAACAAGTGAAATTTTAACATACATTGCCAAAATGACAGAAAATTTTCTGATTTTTTTTTCCTGGTCAACTTATGAGGGTGCGGCGATGCCCTGCTCCTACATTTTCACCTTACCTAATGCGAAAGGGCACTTGCACTTCAACTTGGAGTGACGCATTTAAAAACCAGTTTTCCGCCAGCAACCAGGCTACTCCCATTTTTCCTCGTGCACTAGTACGTGATGCACGGCTCTCCGATAACTTAAATGTCATTCAGTTTTTTGCTGCATTTATTTGTAATTTTAATAATGTTCAAATTAAATTTATTCCTTAAGTTTTAGTTGGTAATCTGTTCTTTTTTAATGTTTGTAAAAACATGATTTACCACAAGGGTTTTAGAATAGAATTTCATAATACTTCTAGACAAAATTGAAATATTTCAGTGGTCAACATACAAGATAGACAGGTGGTCAAGTTACAAAGGTTTTGCTTCTTTATACTATATAGGAAAAATTCCATTCTTGATAATTGAGGTCAACTTATGCAGGTGCCAACTTACAAGGGTGGTCAACTTGGCAGGTTTCACTGTATATATATATATATATATATATATATATATATATATATATATATATATATATATATATATATATGTAGATATAGATAATCAACTGTTTTTCAAAATAGCAGCACAGTGTCAGCACTAATCATTCCTCAACATTAATATGTTATATTAGTTTACATACCTAAATTTGCTGACAGTCTATCACTCTGAATCATGTTCCTTTTCTTTGGAGGAATTTCAACAGGCAATGGTGTACTTGCAGCAAGAGGAGATAAATCATCATCTCTATCTAAAGGTGTTACTGGAAGGCAGTTTGGATAACCGAAACTTTCACCAGTTGCATGCTGATAACTAGGAGGGACAACTTGGTGCTGTTCAATAAATCTATCTAAGCTACTATTTGAAACTTGTTCCAAATTATCTAAACTTTGTGGACTCCGTGATAAATTATTTTCACTATAACCACCCACTACAAAAAGGAAATAAAAATATAATTTTTCAATAAAATTTATATTAAAGATTTAAAATCAATTATCACAGATAACATAAGTACTTTATTTGTAGATAAAATCTATTTCACTGTATATTAGCATTTTGAAAACTATTTAAAAGGAATTATAATTTTTTTAACACATTAGCTTTGAAAATTTTTCAAAGACAAGAGTAACAATAGGGAAAATTTTATATTCATAAGGAAAACATTTTTATACTCTTTTCAACTGCCTAGCAATAGACAGGCATTAGATAAAAAAAAATTTCTGAACAGAGGATTGTTTGACAAAAATTTTCATAACACTGCAGAGTGTTTCCTAGTTAGTCAAAACTATAAGAAAGTTACTGCTATGGGTTACTTATTTAAAAAGAAACTGATAAAAACTCTCCTTATAACATGATGAAGCATACGAAAAAAACAATACTAAAAAAAATTAGTTACAAAACAGAAAATAAATAGTTTTACTACTTAGGCCAATTCCTAGTGCTAGTATTGTTTTCAAAAATAAGTAAAAAAAAGGTTTGAAATATTTGGAATTTGTGAAAAAATAAATATGTATGTAAGAAAGTTAAACCTTTTGAATTCCATTCTAACACTGCAGTTTTTATTTCTTCAGCAAAGGAAATTGATCGCATCTGGGGAGAAAATCCATTTTCATAACGCCCTTTAAAACTAGTTGAAGAGGAAAATGAAGAATCAGGTGGGGAACTTGAACTTTGATCCAGAGATTTTGAATCCTAAAAGAAAAATATTGTGAATTTTGTAATTGTTTTCAAATTCTTTTTCTTAATGCACCCATTGACATATAATAAATAAAAAAACACAGCTTTTTTTTAAAGATTTTGGACCCAGCATCCTAAGTACAAATTAAAGAGAATTGTAAAATTGTACAAGAGTATTTCTAAAGTCTTAAACAATGAGGAGCCAGCATGTTCTTCTTTTGTGTTTTAAAATGAAACATCATGCCATTTTATAAAGATAGAGACCAATTTCAGACCGGTGCGATGACTAGCTATTTTTTGTTATTAATAGTTAAAATCGCTTGATTAGCTCCGCCTCCTAAATCGCTGCTAGGTTTCCCATCCGCTCTGATGACGTCACGATATAGTACAACCACGACTCCCATCATGTTTTGAAACGGCGAAAGCATATGTTGCGCTGAGTATAAATTCTGAAAAATGGCTCCAAGCAAAAACTACAAGTGTTGCGTTGTACCATGTGCAATAGTTCCTACGTTAAACACGCCAAATAAATTATTTTTTAGTGTACCAAAAGGAGAAAAAAAAGACAAATTTGGTGCAAAGCCATCAAATACGATGAAAAAAAAAACCTGCCAATTGTCTGCAACTACTGCATTATACTGTTGCTAAGACCATTTTACAGAAACTTACTTAATTATAATTTAATTCCAAAAGAATGTTTTTCTGACTGATAAGCTTCTCTGAATGAATAATTCATTATACTGAATTAAAATGTTTATGAAATGCAGTGCAGACATGGCCAACTAGAAGGGGAAAGGCCGGAGAACTAGCTTATGTTTACTTGTGACGTCACAAATTCCGTCCGACCGGCGAACGTCGCTGAAACGAAGACGAAGTGAAAGTTAAATGGAAGTGGCGTGCGTTGTTTATATTGAATAGTTTACATGCTTGTTTAGTTCTAATTAATCTGTTACATGCTTATTTGCTTAAAGTTAGGCGTTGTTATCAATTTTTAATTCGTTTACAATGCCTGATAGATGTTGTGTTACTGCGTGCAAATCAAATTATGATAAAACTGGAGAATATGTTTCAGTTTTTCAATTCCCTAAAGACGAAACAGTGAAACATTTATGGATTAAGAAGATACCCAGGGAAAATTTTGTACCTTCAGATCGAAGTGTTGTGTGTGAAAAACATTTCACTGATGAGTGCATTATAAGATATGATGAGTATTGGAAAAATAATGAATTGGTTAAAGTTCAAAGAAGTCGGCCGAAATTGAAGGCTGGTTCGATACCAACATTATTTCCTGGTTGCCCAAAATATTTGTCCGAAGTTTCTTCATCTAAAAGAATGAGCAGAGATGAAAAGATAGCAAAAACTGATGAAAGGAAATTTAATGAGTTTTTGGCTAATGACAGAATTAAGTCATTTGATGATTTTAATTCATTGTTTAAATCTAAAATCGAACTACCAGACGATGTCCTTGCCTTAAAAACAAATAAAAACATTACACTTATTCTTTTCATGGATTTTGATAACTGCCCAGAAGTTGTTAAGAGTATAAAGATTGCACCTTCTTTATCTTTGCAAATTTTTATTGGCTCGCAGGAATTAGATTCCAAACAATACTCGCATCTTCTATGTAATGGCGTATTAACTTTTTGGAGCCAACTAGAAAACATTGTGTCCATGGTTAAAAGCGCCTCAAAAACAAATGTTGAAGTGAATGATTTAGATGTAATTATAGCTCACTTTCACAAGTTAATGGATCAATATTCAGATTGTGAAAAGAAAAAAAAACTAATATTCATTTGTGAGCAGTTAAAATTGGCATTAAAGCCTAAGACCTCCAGGAGATACAGTACCGACATGTATCGCTTTGCTGCATCTTTATTTGTTGTGTCCCCATCCTGTTACAGATCAATATTAAATTGTAAAATGTTGACACTTCCCTGTGTGGATTCCATTAAAAAGTTGCTAAATGTGTTAAGCTTGAACTGTAGCACAACAGTAGAGGATAATATCCATTATATAAAAGCCAAATGTGAGAAGCTTACTGAAAATGAAAGGCTCGTAAATTTGTCACTTGATGAAATTTACATTAAGCCAAAGATTTCATATAAAGCTAATCAAATTACTGGTTTTTCAGAGAATAAAGAAAATGTGGAAGCTACATCTATTCAAGCATTTATGATTGCTTCGATATATTCCCCTTACGAGGAAGTGGTGGCGTTAGTGCCTGTGAGCGGAATGACTGCTGAAGACCTTCTCCGTCTAACAAAAGAAGCTTTATGTATTTTGCATAAAGCTAATTTTAATGTAATTTCTCTTATTGCTGATAATAATGCTGTTAACCGAAATATGTTTAAAGAACTCGCTGGATGTAAATTATCGAGTGAACCTTCGATAAACCCAGCAAGTGGGGCCCCACTATATTTGATTATTGATCCAGTTCATATTATGAAAACAATACGCAATAATTGGATATGTCAAGCAGATGTGGAAAAAACTTTTGTTTGTCCTGTTTTCAATAATTTGAGTAATATTATGAAGCCAAGATTTTGCCTACTGAGAAATATGTTTCAGTATGAAAAACAGAATGCTGTTAAACTTGCATTTAAGTTAAATGTAAAGACTGTTTACCCAACAAAAATGGAAAGACAGAATGTGCTGCCAGCACTAAATGTTTTTCACGAAAGTAATAGTGCTGCTCTAGAGCAGCTTTCAGAAAAAAATATAGCCTCAATACACACAGTGGAAGACACCATTGCTTTCTTGAAATTGATAAAGAGATGGTGGGATATTTTAAATGTTTCACATGAGAATAAAGGGATTTTCATAAGAAGTTTTGACTCTCTTCCACTCAGTGAAGCAAATACTGAAAGCTTTGAGTTTTTGGAAAATTTTTTACTGTGGATTAAAAAGTGGCAAGAGATGAAGCAATTGCCAAGGCAGGGTTGTTTCTCTAAAGAGACATTTTTTGCCCTTATTCAAACAACGTCAACAATTGTGGCCGTATCAAAAAGACTCTTGGAAAATGGTGCAAGATATGTGCTAACTACTAAATTTCACAGTGATGTCCTGGAATTCCGTTTTTCACGGTATCGACAGTTGTCTGGTTCGAATTATCATGTATCTTTGCAACAAGTCCTTGAATCTGAGCGTAAACTTCGGGTAGAATCACTGCTGAAGTTGCATTCGAAAACGTATGGTGATATTTCGCTCCGGCTTTTTTTCTCCGACTTTGAATCTCCTATGGAAAAAATAAACATAGAGCCATTTATCGATATTCTTGAGGATTTAAATGTGTCTTGCGATAACATTGAAATTCTGACTTATATTACTGGATACTGTGTATACAAGCTTAATGTTGATTGTGATGCATGCTATGATTTATACCTCAGTCCTTTCGATTTGAATGTGGATTTTGATACCAAACTTTTGTCATCAGAAACTGAAAAATTTCATAACAGTTCCTATCTTGATATGCTTAATAGAGGAGGGTTGAAAAATCCATCTTGTGACATTGTTTATATTGTTGCTGTTTGTTTTGCTATTTTTCAGAAATTAATATCTAGTAAGTATGAAAAATTGTATCAATCTCTATCTGTTAATCAACATAACATTTTAGTTAAGCTAACTGAATTACATTTGTATCAAACATCAATAGTTGATATGGAACAAATTTGTGAAAAATGTAACTATAATTTTTCTAAGCGTGTTTTAAAAGTTATCAATTCCTTTTCTAATGTGTGTTTAAATAACTATTCAAAAGCTAAAACTGATGAATGTGTATTAAAGAAAATGAACAAAATTGAGATGAAAAAAAATAATGTTAATAAGAAGCGTAAAGCTGAAAATAATAATAAAGAAGAAAAAAGAAAATTGGATAAATTTTCTAAATAACTTGCTTAAAACATTGTGTCTTAAATTGCTTAATACTTCCATCTGTTTGTTTATTGTGTTGCAAAATTATTGAATTCCTTGTCGTAAATTTTTATAATTTATATAACAATTGTAATTACAAAATATTATATTCGATAAATAAGTTCTATAATAATATTTTAATGTTACCACGTGAAGCACATTTAATTATAAAACTTTGTAATGTGTTAGTCTATAAATAACTATCAGTCCGCTGATTTTTATTTACTGTAAAAACGTTATTTATACTTTTAGGTATATTTAACTATTTATTCTTGGTAATTATAGTATAATTATTATATCACTTATTTATTATTAATCAATCGTATTATTTTATAATTTGATGTTTTGAATTTACATAGGTCTGGAAATTTTGTATATAATTGAAACTATGATGCATCAAAATATATTTTTAATTTTTATACAAGAATAAACAAAAAGAGTAAGGTGTAAACAAAAGGAGCATGTTACAAATTA
This sequence comes from Parasteatoda tepidariorum, assembly GCF_982258835.1. NCBI lineage: Eukaryota > Metazoa > Arthropoda > Arachnida > Araneae > Theridiidae > Parasteatoda > Parasteatoda tepidariorum. The sequence continues at coordinate 48,076,600 of NC_141765.1, read as the reverse complement.
TTGAAGTAGAGTGTTATGAAGTTGAAATCTATTGATGTGTCTTTTTATAAATTATTTAGAATTAACTGTAGGAATAAGTAATACTATTATCTCAATCTTGGTCATGAATAATGTTTCTTTTTTATAATTGATTTAATGGTAATAAAAAAAATCTCATTTTTAAGGTATTATTGCTCATTTTTATATTTTATTTTGTCTTGTATTGATATTTATTAATAAGCATGCGTAACAATTAGTGAACTGATTTTTCATTACTTTAAAAGCAATTACCTGTAACTTTGCATAAATCTGTTTTTATAATAATCAGAATTTATAATAATTCTAGTAGCAGATTTTATTTAGACAATCTGCATCACAATTTTTATAAATTCATAGTTGTCTGTAACATAATCAGAGACTATTTTTTATAAAATTTGAACCTAAACTAGCTAACATGTTGCATGTAAATTTCAAGTATAAATTGGATAAAAATAAAGTAAAAATTTTTGTTTTTTAAAACTCATTTGAGGTTTCTATACAACTTCAAAATATAATTAATCCTTATGAAATTAAAATCTTTAATCAAAATGGCTGTATATTTTCAAACAATATTAAAAAATTATTAATAGTGGAATGCTATTATTATAATACTAATATAAAATATATAAGCAAAGTGTTATTATTTTTCTATTTCTTAATTTTTCACTGCAGTTTTTTAGTCGTTGCTTTTTCTTTAAAGAACTGAAATGGAAAATAATCAACACATACTGGAATAATATTCAAGCACGTCTTATCAGTATGCAGTATTTCTGCTAATGATAATTTTAAAATAAATTTCTTTCTTCATAAAATATGGAACTATATTACATTCTGAGTAATAACCAAAAGATTGATTGAAATATTGCATATTTCAAAATTCTCAATTAGTACTTGTAAATTAACATAATGACTGCAAGTCATTCTTGTTTTATGTTGGCACATAATTGAACTTTTTATTATGTTTTTCACATATTATTTCTTTCATTTTAATATTCAACAACTTGTAAATATATTGGTTCTTATTTTGAATTTCAAACAGCTTTTAAATAATATATAGTATTTTAGACTCAAAAATGTACAAATAAAAGACTTACAAAAAGATGTTGTTTTGTGTTTATTTATTTAATTACTTTTTCAATTTAATCAATTCATAAGATTTTTGTTTTTTACTTGTATTATTTTGCACTGCAATGCTTAAAATAAATTCATAGAACGAAGTATTGTAATTTTATTTATTATAATCTAAACATAAGATTTTTTTAACAGCAGTTTGATGTTTTACTAAAATGTATCTTCTGTTTAGTTTTATTATTAATTTAAATTTTTTCTATTAAATCTCATTATATGCAATTCTGTAATACACATTTTAATACTTGACACAATTTAAATGAAAAAAATATAAAAACTCTTTTCTGTTTTTTGATTTAAATTATTAATAAACAAAAAATCTAACCATGCAGATGTTTTTACTTACATATTTGTTATGTAGTACTTTTATGCTTGAAATAAAAAATCTAATCCTAGCTAATTTTCATTTTTATACTTGAAATAAAATATAAAAATCGAAATAAATAGTATAAAAAATACTATTCTATAATTTAATTTCTAAGTATCTTTTATATTTAAGACCAGGGTTTGTTGATTTAAATTAGCTTGATTTAAATCAACTGTTATATATATATATATATATATATATATATATATATATATATATATATATATATATATTCATTTAAAAAGTCAAAAAACTGTGTTTTTTTTAATCATAAATCAAAGTTCTTACAGTGTATTAAAATATAAAAAAATGCTATTTGAATCAAAAAGATCCGATTTCTTTTTATTTATTATTTTTTTTAAATTACGAGACTTATCTATCTGAGACTAGAAAGCGACATCAAAGATAATATCGATAAGTAAATTTTTCTTAATCCCAAAGACAATAAGTTAAAAGAAAAAACGCAAAGTTTTATTTTCCAAACTTAATTTGAAAAATATTATTTTAAACTTAAAAATCTTAAATATGCTAGTGAGAATTCCTTAAAAATCTTTTTTGAATTATCCTTTAATAAAAATAACGAAAATGCGGTATTGATGCGTTTAAAAGTCTTATAGCGGTTTTCAACGGAGACTTCTAGATCAGACGGAATGTTGAAGCGAGAGAAAACGTTCTCCGGCCTTCCCCCTTCTAGTTGGCCATGGTGCAGATCACTTTCTTTTTTTTTTTTTTATTCTTTAAAATGAAAGGATTTTATTCTTAGCAAACACTGGTGCACAGGTTTTTTTTTAAAGTTAAAAAATAATTTTGTCTAGAAGAAAAATTATCAAAGTTAAAGTAAAAAAATGATAGGGGTTTAGCATTATTTACATTTCGTCAAGAAAAAAAAATCAAGAAAGATTTTAAAAGTTAATAATAAAAAAGAATTTTTAAAAAAAATTAATTTACCTAAAAAATTAATTTACCTAAAAAAAATTAATTCCAGGTCATACACCATTCCCTCTAATTGGGATCAACTCATTAAATAAA